>NW_005803419.1:0-20806 GCF_000240725.1 Microchloropsis gaditana
GGGGGGGGATTGGGAGGGGCGGGGGAGGGGGGAGGGAAGGGGGAAGGGAGGAGGGGGAGGAACGCTCCCGGACGGAGCACGCAGGTGGATGGACATGCTTATTTCTGGCTTCGAGGGACTCTTTCCTCCCTTCACTTCCTCCCGTCATCTGCGAACGGCCTTCCGCTTCCATTTGCATGACCGGAGGGACCGGCAGGGGGGCTTCGCGCATTTTTTGCAGACTTTCCTTCCCCCAAGAGCTTTCACGCGGGTGCCGGGGCTCCAGCGCAGGATCCCTCCCATCCACTGACGAGGACATAGGGATAGGGGTCCAGTCACGCTGAGGATTAGGGAAGGAAGACGAGGAGCTACCCTCAAGCGGGCAGGGCGACAAGGGAAAGAGGGTGCCCCCCCTCCCCAACCCCTCCCTCCTCCCCCGCCCTCCCTCCCTCCCCTCGCCTTCCCACCATTCCACTTTCCCGCCGACACCAGCTGACTTGAAGGCCCTCGATGGAACCCGAAGGCGGCAAGGGAGGTAGCGGGCGAGCGTAGTTCTGTCCGGAAGGGGGGGAGGGAAGGGAGGGGCGGAGGCCGGTACCGGTGCTGTGCCGACAGGAGCCTGTGCCCAAAGAAAGCTGTGAGAAGCCCGAGACCAGGGCATCCGGGGAGAAGGAAGGGGCGGAGGGTGGGGAACGGGAAGGAGGGCAAGTGGTGCTGAGGCTGGCGATGCCGCGGAACGCCCGTCGGCGGTTGTCGTTGGGAGGAGGGGCGAGGAGAGGGGCCGTGTCGCCGCTCCGTCCCAGGAAGCCGTCTTCACTTCCAAGAGGAAGCTTCCTTCTCGGGTCTGTAGGCATGCTCTGGAGAGGGGAGGAAGGGAGGGAGGCAGGGAGGGAAGGAGGGGTGGGATTGATGGGCGCAAAGGGCCATCCCGCGCTCCCAGAGGCGTCGAAGGGCGCGGAGGGGGGGGCGTGCGGAGGAAGGTGAACTTTGTCTGTGGAGACCGATGGGCCCCACGAGCGAGGTCGGAGGGAGGAAAAGGTGGAGGGCGAGGTGGAGGGCGAGGTGGAGGAAGATGCAGGGATGGTGAGGGGTTCCGGGGAGAGGCGGGAAAGAAGGGGGGGGGGAGGCGCCGTGATGGATATGAAAGGAGAAGATTGCGCTGGAGGTAGGAGGGTGGCATGGGAGGGAGGTGCGGAGGCAGAGAAGGGAAAGATTGTGTAGGCTTGGTTGCAGCCGTGGTAGTAGTCCCGGAGGACAGCGAGGGAGGAAGTGTGGAGCCGGGAGAGCGTGCGTGGCCAGCGACCTGCATCCGAATGGTCTTCCTGGAGAGGGGAGATCTCAGAAACGGCATTGGTGGCCATTTCCAATTTCTTTTCATCGCACGTGCTGCTGTGGCTTCGTCGCAGGCTTCCCAGCGCCCTGGCTCCCAAGCCCTCCAAGAATTCAAAACTTTGCGCGACCGGCGAGTCTCGGTCCACCAGGCATAAAACCAACAAGGCCATCTCCCCCGGCCACGAGGGACAGCATTGGGACGCAAAGGCGTGTGGTGCTGGGGGTGTGCAGGACCTTGGCGCCCGCACGATCAGGTAGTTGAACATATACTCGTCAGCCGCATAGCTACCACGAAGCCCCCGGGACGAGCACGCGTTTTGGGCCTGGCCTCCATCTCCATTCTCTCTCCCACCTTCCTTTCCCACACATCCGGTCTCCTTGCACTGATCCTGTGCTGTTTCGGGCCTTTTTTGCGATGCATGTGGGAATTTGTCTCCTTTCTTATCCAAAAAGGGCGGCTTGGGAGCAGCTGCTACCAGACGACGGGCAACATGTCTGACATTACCCCTCAAGTCCGCGACGCATGCTTCTGCAACGGTCTAAGTAGACGCAATGAGGTTAAATGTCCACCATGAATGGGAAGCAAACGAGGTATATCGTCAGGGTGAATGTTTTTATCGAACAAAGCATTGAGGAGCATTAGATACCCACCCTCCTCTTTGCGCATGTATTGCCCATCAATCATAACCTACCTCCCATTCATCGGCACTGGATGCTGCAGCTAGCATTATATACAGATGCATGTTTGAATTCGACCCAGTACCCCTTTGAACACGCCTGGGAAAGGTCCTGTTCGGAAGCACCTGCTTTCGCCTCGCTTACGCCCAGGCATTTACAAACATGAATGGAAGTTGGAGCCGAACAAAAGACCCCAACTACCCTCCATAGTCTGTGTGTGATGGTTGGTGTGCCAAAGGATCCGAAAATGTCAAATGCCATGTAAACAGATGGGACCGTACTTCCACCTCGTCATGGCTGGCTTCAAGTCAAGGGAGGGCGAGCGCAACGGCAAGTGAGGGAGATCCTCCAGGTCAAAAGGGGTACTCTTTTTAATGGGCGCACGCCCGCGGCACAACGTGTGGACAGGTATCGATAAAGATGACAGTGGAATGTGGAGGAGGAAGTGCGGGTGAAGTGGTGATAGGCATCGATGGCCGTGGCTTTCGCGGCAAGTACTTTGAAATACCAGGACGTGTCGTACTTCGTGCTTGCGCGTACTTTCTTTGGGGACAAATCTTAATGCCCCAGAATCGAAATTCCCTCTTTCTACATCCGACATATATTCCTGTACACATTGACACACAGGCCGCGGCGCTGAGCGCCTCGGATTCTGTTGCGCGTGCAGACAAGGCGGCTAGCCTGTCTTATAGCTGGCACGTCATCTCTCGGGGTTTCAGTTTGCACAAAGAGTAGGAGAACGCTTTTCATGTCTGAAGTCACTGACCCGCTCAATTCGAGCGGTGGGAACTCTACAACGACACCTCGTACGCCCAATAGTGGGGCTTCGGATGAGTCGGATTCGAGTGAAACGGGCCTACTATTAGGACGGGTAACCGGAAGCAGCAGTACCGCCCCCGCATTGAACAAGAGCAGCAGAAGAAATGGGAGCACCAGTGTGAGCGGTAGCACAACCAGTAGCAACAACACTAGTACTACGGAGAGCGATGCGTGTATAAGAACGTCTCGGACCAGAGTGCGTGGTACGCCCCCTCCTTCCTCATCACCACCACCCTTGCCACGCCCTCCTCAATCGTCACCAGGCCTCCCACCCGCCCAGTTCGTAGCCTCCGGCCCTCGATCCACCCCTGGAGTTGCCACTGTCAGGGAACCCCCCGCGGACGTCTTGATACACGCAAAGTCAAGTGTCACCTGCCATGATGGCACCTCTCAACTTGACTCCACCATACTAAATGGCGGCACGCCGGGGTCAGAGAAGCTGATATCCCTTCGCATCAAGACGCTGGACTCCAAAGAGCATCTGATGGAAGTGGATGCTTCCTGCTTGACCGTTTCCGAGCTCAAATCCAAGCTCAGTCGCTCCCTGCCCGGAGCGGAAGGGAAATTTTTGCGCCTCATCACGCAGGGTAAATTACTGACGCCAGACACGGCCTCCTTGGAGTCGTTCCGCATCTCGGACCGGGCGGTTGTGCATTGTGTGTTTTCGGACCAGCCGCCCCGGGCACACATCCGAGTCGACCTGGAAAGGGGGGCAGGGTCAGGTGAGGTTGAATACCCGGATGTAAACGATGATCCTGCGCAACGGCGGGGCTTCGACCGGTTGCGCACGCATGGATTCTCCATACAGGAAGTGGCTGCTTTGCGTTCATATTTCAACGCCCAAGTGGTGGCGTACGCGGCCAGCCGGGAAGCTGAGGAAGGGCCGGACGCGGAGACAGCCGAGGACAGGCGGCTCCGGATGGAAGACGAGTGGATGGGGCGGCAGGGGGAGGAGAGCGAATTTGCCCTGAACACGAACCGAGTGGTGGCCACACGTGCGGTGTTTGCTGCTAGAAGAGGAGGGATGGAGGACGGACGGGGTCTGGAAATGGGCACGGGCACCTCCCGCGACTTTCTCTATGGGTTTATCATGGTTCGTAGGCTCTGGGCTCACAAGGGGGGGGGGGTGGCGGGGTTGCATAAGAATCCTTTGCCTTTCCTTTCTTCGAGCGTCGCCGCTCAAACTGTGTCTTATTTCTCTTCCTATTCTCCCGCAGGGGTTCGCGCTGGGATTTATCTCCCTGTTCTGGCTCTGGAACGTTCCTCAAACCCACACGCAGAAGATGGGCATCATCCTGGGTGTCTCCTGTTCCCTCGGCTGGAACATCATCCGACGCGCGGAAATGGAGGGAGAGACGGCGGAAGGAGGGGAGGAAGGGAGTGACTTCCCCCCGGGATTTGGAGGCGCGGGCGTGGATGGCGGACCAGCGGGAAGCGTGGGCGAGAGGGGCACGCCTATCCACGGAACAGGGGTAGGGCAATGATGGCACACGATAGGGGAGGCGGGGACTCGTGTGAAGAGATAAGAGGGAACATGTGAATAGGGGCAAAGGAATTGGTTAGTTCCCATCAGACGACACATGCATGATGGTCTAGGGCGGGGTGAGGGGAGGAGAACGGCGCCATTGTAAGCGACGAGAAGAGGCACGAGGGGGAGGTAAAAGATGATTTGCCGTAAGAGCCCCGAAAGAACTACATTTTTTCCGATGCAATCGAGTTTTTCAAAACCTAACACTTCCATGCTATGTACGCGCTCGTCAATTTTCAGTCGCTCAGGTCAGCTGATACATGATTTGGATACAGACCCCGATGGTCTCGTTATTGATCGTCCCGCTTACACCACCACAAATTTGCGACCCCCATAGGCAAGAGACTCTTCGATCAATGCAGTTTCTGGGAAACATATCGTCTCCATGACCGCGACTTTAACAAGCTAAAGTCAAAGTCAGCGGGATATAAGATTTGCCTTTTCTTGACCATTTCCTCGCATCTCTCAGATCTGGTATGTGTTATCTCCTTTTGGACAAGCTGTCTTTGGATCGGTTCCCTCAATTCCCTCAACTCTCTCAAATTTAGTCTTCTCGCCGTCCTACATGTCATTTAGGTCGACATCCGGCACAACAAAGAATACTGGCTGTCGGGCTGCGCGATCAATTCGTCGTGCGTGCCCTGCTCAATAATCCGCCCGGCCGACACTACGCAGATGACGTCCGCGTTTCGGATGGTAGAGAGCCTGTGAAAAGAAATGGACAGCTCGTGAAGAGGAGCACATGCCGGGCGCACGGAGGGACAGGCAGGGATCAAGGTTCGGAGGGTTGGCTAGATGCTCATTATCCTACCTGTGCGCCACCACGATGGTCGTGCGCTTTTTGCTCTGCATTAAATTGTCCAACGCTTGTTGCACTGTAGAAAGTAGGCAGTCGCATTGCCCAAAAAATGCAAGAAAATCGAATAGCCAGGCGTAAGAATATCTCTGTGAGGGCTCCGCGCCGGCCGTTACCCTCCACATCGCCCGTCCCCATACCTCCATAGCCTCGTCAAGGTCCCATCTGTTGTCCTCCCCCCACCCCCCTCACACTCACCAATCTTCTCGCTCTCGGAGTCCAAGGCACTGGTAGCCTCGTCGAGAAGCAAGATAGCCGGGTCCTTCAGGATGGCCCGTGCGATGGAGATCCGCTGCTTCTGCCCCCCCGACAACTGCACGCCCCGGTCTCCCACTTCCGTGTCGTAAGCGTCGGGAAAAGACATGATGAAATCGTGGGCGTTGGCAGCTTTGGCTGCGGCAATGACAGACTCGCGCGAGGCGGAGGAAAGACCATAGGCAATGTTCTCTGCAATGGTACCCACGAAAAGGATGGGCTGCCGAGGCGGGGAACGAATAAAGAAAGAGAGCGAGGATTTCAGGTCTTCATATTTCCCCCCCCCAAAAGGTGAAACGCGCGAGCCAAACCATTTTAAAACTAGGACATGGGGTATGACAGCATACGAAAAGCAGGGGACTTAGGAACTGGACAAGAGGTCCTCCGTATCGCCTTTACCTCTTGAGACACAAGGCCAATGTGCTGGCGCAGCCACCGCACATTCAAATCCTTGACGTCCTTCCCGTCCAGGCACACTGTCCCTCGCTGTGGGTCGTAATACCGCTCCACCAGCTGCACTACCGTGCTTTTGCCAGAGCCGCTCGCCCCCACCAAGGCTACCGTCGTCCCCGCTTCCACTACCAAATTGAATCTGTGGAAAATTTGGGCCTCGGGCCGGGACGGGTAGGTGAAATCCACGTGTCGAAATTCGAGCCGGCCTTCCACCTTCGCCAGGGTCTCCCCTTTGCCCTCTTGGGAGGAATCAATGTCGGGACGTCGGTCCACGACGGCAAAAATGCGGGCGGCGGCCGAATTGGCTGCAGCTTGGTCTCCCAGAAAGGAGGTGTTTTGTCCCACGCTCTGAGCAGACATGGTGACCTGGGTATGTCCAAAGAGGGTTTAAAAAGGGGAGGGGGGGGTTGTAGGTTCAGGATCAATCAGGTATCGTGGGGATTCAAATGTGGGCAACATGCCGTGCAGGCAAGCACACGAGTGAGACGAGCCGCAGATCCCAAGACACCCCCACCTGCGAGTGCATTTGTAAGAATGGGTCACCTACCGCCATCAGACTCCGGAGCATATGCTGGAACGCCGCACCTCTCTCGTCGGCCGGTGAGTCAAGGACCAAAGAGGAGCCATACCAAAACAAAAGGCCGTAAGCGGAGAGGGAGATGAATTGAGAGACTCCCAGGGTGAAGCCCTTCAACAAGCCGCTCCGAATGCCCAGGATCATAGGCCGTTGCAATGCCTGCGAGTACAGAGCGAGCAGCTTGGCGTTCATCCCAAAGGCTGTCACGGTGCGAATGCCGGAAATGGCTTGCACCGCAACCGCGCCTGCAGATGCCACTCGATCTTGGGACAAGTCCGTGTTTTGCCGCAAAGCCTTCATTTGGGCAAAGGAACCCCCCACCATCAAGGGCAAAATGCACAAGAGGACCAACGACATTTTCAAAGAACCGAAGACGAAAGCGATGATGAAAGCAGCCGAGATTGTCACCAAATTTTGGACGGAACGGCCCAGGTTCTGACCTGTGACGTTCTTGACCAGGGTGATTTCCGTTGCCAGCCGGGCCGTTATAGCCCCTGCTCTCGACGGGATAGGAGAAAGGAAAAAGTCATCACGAAAGAGTCCGACGAGACGGACGCGGCCCCGGCCCCGCACTTGACGCCAGGGCTGGAAGGTGTCCCTCCTCCCAACCTCTCTGCCGTACCTGTGGAGTTCTCCTCGTTGTCAAAATAGGCAATATCTTGGCGCAAGGTCGCCCGGAACATCATGTCTCGGAGTCGCGTTGTCACCCGCTCCCCCATCACGGTGAAGGCCAGGAGCTGGGTGAAAGTCGCGACCGCCACTACGGCAGCCAGTATCGGAAACATGCCTGGGGAGGGGAGGAAACCAAAGGGGAGAAAGCCCCGGTAGGAAATTGAAAAACACCGGGGACAGGAGGAGGAAGAGACGGTGACCATGCGCATTCGCGTCGTTTTTGTGACAAAAATCACGGGGAGGAGCGCATCAAGAGAAGTTAATGATATATTTTTCATGAGATACAACCCATACCTGCCCAGAAATATCCCTTCTCACGCACAACGTGCGTGTCTGGGTCGTACAAATAGCTGACGATGTTGGATAGCAACAGGGAGTAGGCGGGGAAGGTGCAGCCGTTCACTACGGCCATGATTAAAGCTAGCATGACCCATTTCCACTCAGGGCGGGAGAGACCCCACAGGCGTCGACTTTTTACCTTGGGCAAATTTTCAGTACCCGTGTCCGTGCCTTTGACGACGATCGACGGGTTCCCTCCGCCCCCCTGCTGGCGGGGTTTTGGCGAGATGAGCAAGGCTTCCGTATCCCCCGTGTTCTCGGAGACATTCGCCTCCTTAGGCACAGCGTGGGCAGTACCGTTGAGGCTGTTCGAGGACGCGGCTCGGCTCCGCATGGATCCCAAGGAGGCTGCTGAGGAGGCCCGGGACATGCGCTCTTCGCCTCCTTTCGCTCCAGGGATCGTTTGCAGACGCACCAAGGAACGGTAGTGTCCGTCTGTGATCGCCATGAGTCCCTCGTGCGTCCCCTGCTCGACGATCGCGCCGTGCTTCAGCACGACAATCACGTCGGCGTTACGGATGGTGCTGAGTCTGTGGACCGAGGGAATGGAAGGGTCGAGAAGCCGAGGGAAAGTCAGGCGGGCGACGAGTTCTTCCGACGAAACAGGGCTCAGGGATCCCTACGACTTTGGGGGAGACATGGAACCTCCGTTTCCCGTGTATCAAAAAGGAAGGGCGAGAGTGAAGACAGACAGAGCCAGTGCGGCCACATTAAGGGGAGGCTCACAAACGCGCGACGCCATCCAATGTTCCTACCACCTCCTCCACGGCCTGGAGATATCATCCTGCACGTACCGATGGGCGACAATGATGGTGGTCCGACGCCGCATGGCCACCAGCTTGTCCAAGGCCTCCTGGACTGTGGAGAGCAAGGAGGAAAAGGCGAAGGGGGAAAAAGTTCGGGTTGAGATGATGGATAATCAAGAGGCAATCCTTGATCGAAGGGCATTGGGGCGATGCGGTCTCTCTCCGGCTCTACGCGGGATGTCGCCCTCCCCACTAGGCCCCATTCCCCCCGCCGCTGACTCCTTCCCCCGCATTGACCTCGATATACTCACCAATCTTTTCGGACTGAGAATCCAAGGCACTGGTAGCCTCGTCGAGAAGCAAGATAGCCGGGTCCTTCAGGATCGCCCGTGCGATGGAGATCCGCTGCCGCTGCCCCCCCGACAGCTGCACGCCCATCTCCCCCACGCTCGTCTGGTACCCGTCGGGGAAAGACATGATGAAATCGTGGGCGTTGGCGGCTTTGGCCGCTTCTACGATCGCAGACATGGGCACGCCGTCCACTGCTTCGCTGCCTTCTCCCTCCTCAGCCTTGTTCTCTCTGTCGCGTTTTTCGCGGTCGCGGGTGGCGGCGCCGTAAGCAATGTTCTGCGCGATGGTGGTGGCGAACAACGTCGGTTCCTGGCTGACCAACCCCAGTTGGCTCCTCCAAAATTTCAAATTCAATTTTCGAATTTCCGTTCCGTCGACTGTGACTTCTCCTTGCTGAGGGTCGTAGAAGCGTTCCAAGAGGTTGACAATGGTGCTCTTCCCCGAACCCGACGACCCGACCAGGGCCACCGTCTGCCCTGCCGCCATCGACAGGGAGAAGCCTTGGAAAATGGGCGCGTCAGGGCGGGACGGGTAGGTGAAATGCACGTCCCTGAATTCCACGCGACCCTCGACTGCATCCAGCTTCTGTCCCCCACTATCCTCACTATCGATGGCCGGGGTCCTCGTCACCACTTCGATCAACTTGGCGGCCGCTCCTTTCGCCTCGGCGACGGCGGAGAGTTGCGGGCCGCATTGCCCGATGCTCATGGAGGCGAACAAGATCGACCAAAACACGACAAGGACGTCGCCGCCAGTGACCTGACAGGTCCCAGCTTCCACACATTCGGGATGGGCCTCGTGGTCGTCGACTGGGAGGGTCAAAAATAAATGGGAACGCCGGTAAAAAGGGCGTGAAGAAGGAAGCCTCTTTCAGCAAAACACTGGCACGCGATACATATTGATTTCCTCGGCACTTTCGCACCTTTTCCTCCCCCCTTCCCTCCCCACCTTTCGCCCTCCCTGCTCACCGATCTCCTTGGCCCCAAACCACATGCCCAGCCCGTAGGACGCAAAGACGATAAAAAGGACGGTTCCTAGCCCCTGAGCGATCGTTCGACCGCTCTTGACGCCCACGCTCTGGGCTTTCAATAGCTTGGCCGAGTACCTTAAAACCAATGTTAAGGACGGGGGGGAGGGCGAACGGATAAGAAAGTGTATGAAATTGGGGGGGGGAAAGCACACAGGCAAGGCGCATGGACCTTTCGTCCCTATGTTGACTTTCTAGAACCCTGCTACCTTCTACCTTTTCCCACACTCCGCTTCTTTCCACAGGCATTTCCACGTCATACTCGTGCACCATTTCTCCCCTCCCACTCCAGCCCCCTCTCTTACTTGTCGGCTTCCTTTTCTTCCCCGGTAAAGGCCGCAACGGTCCTGATTGAGGAAATTGCCTGCTCTGCCACACTCCCCGCCTCTGCATAGAGCTTCTGTCCCAACGTGGTCAGCTTCCCCACGGAGCTGAAGAGAAAAGCGGCCGAGACCCCCAGCAAGGGAACGACCGAGCACATCACCAAGGCAAGCTTCCACCCTGGCGAGATGGGAGGGAGGCAGAGAAGGAGGGAAAGGGAGGTTAAAGGATAGAAGGGGACCGGCGCCGGGCAAGGAGGACGCCGAGACGTGAACCAGATAAAAAGAACTTGACCAAGTGCATACCTTTGCTAAACCCAATCACGAAGCCGGCCACGAAGGTCGCAAAGAACTGGATGCCCAAGCCCAGTTTCTCCCCGATACCTTGCTGCACCAGCAAGGTATCGCCCTTTATCCGTGTGGTCAGTTCCCCGGAGCTGCCCACGTCGAACCACCCAATTTCCTGCCGGAGCACGGCCTTCAAAAAACTTTCGCGCATTTTTCGCACCTGCCGTTCGGCCGCCGTGGCTAGGCAAGAGGACTGGATGAAGTTCAAGGCCATCGAGACGCCGGCGAGGGCCAAGAAGTAAAGAGAGTATTTCGTGGCATTGTGCCTCCGTTCCTCGTCAGAGCCGGTGTTAATGGCGTCCGTCGTGTTGCTGAAGATCAGGGCGAATATAGGCATGATGCAGCCCGTACCCGCGGCAGCCAGCCCCCCGATACACATGAGAAGGACGTCAAGCGTGTCGGCGAAGTAGAAGAGCATTTTCAGAGGAACGGGAGGCAAGGGGACCGTCTCCTTCTTGGCCTTGTCCGCCTCACCATCGTGCTCCCCGCCAGGCCCCGGGACTTTGCTCTCCTGTTTAAGAAAGGGAAAAGGGTCCATCAACGGGTCATTGAAGCGGGGAGATAAAGTGGATACTTGACCAAAGGATGGGTGTGGAAAGCTTCCTGGCGCCATGACGGCTTAAACCCATCGCGTGACGACTAGATCGGGACGGACGAATGCCGCCCTGGAGCCCAAGCTGCCCAATCCTCCACTGGTGCAAACAAGCCATCCGCACGGGGACAAACCAGGAAACAAACGTTTTTCTTTTTCTAGATCCGCCGTCACCATCAACGTACCTCGTCCAAGGAGAGAAGCACGTAATCCGCATGGGCCGTTCCACCAGCTTTCTCAGCCTCCTGTGTATCCAGAAGGAGTGGATGTCAATGGGGGCGAGGGGTGAATAAGAAAACCAAGCACATGTGAGAAACAACGCTTGATGTGAGAATTGTACGTGCATGAATGGGGTTGAATCAAACGAGGGGATAAGGGCCACTTTCGTAAAAACAGCGACACGGGAGTGCGGTCCTTTGTATAATAAAACAAGTTTAAACACAGATACTTTGCAGTCAAGCTTGATACATGCTGGAACACATGCTTGAATCATATATACATCAATATTTAACGTGATTGCCTGGAAAGAAACTCATACGTCTCAATTTATGCTCTCCGCGCCTGCCTTGCTACGGCCGTATGTCTCAATTCTCACCGGCTCTACTGAATAATCCACTAGCAATTTTCATCGCGGACGCAATTGAGGAAAAGTGTTACCAACAACACCTTCACTCGGCCTTACCTTGCTCATCTTCTTGCCTTTGGCATTCGCCTCCCCCAGCAGTGGCTGCTCATTCTCTTTTTGCGGGGCCATGCCTAGAAAACCAGCGTGCGGGTCGGGGAAGAATGAGAGGGGGAAAAAATGGTGAAATGAAGAAAATTCGACCCGTAAAGTAGCTGAGAGGTCACAAAGACATCACTTTATCCTTCACTACCGACTAAAAGACATTGGCAGGCTACCAGACGGCACGTCAAGGGGCTTTCTCAGTGCCGTGGAACACGCACTTGAGAAGATCGTCATTCCCTCCTCCCGGCCGATTGACGAGGCCTTTTGTAACGTCACAACGGCCCATATATCTTTCTCGGCAGGCTGCAGCCCCATTGCGGGATTTATCGTGGAGGTAGTGCTGTGAATACTGTCATCGTGTACTATTCTTGGTGCGCTTGAGACGAAGGACATAATGATCATGCTGATGGAGGCACCAGCGCATGAAAATGTCACCTTTACCGCCGTCAACTACTGGTGTAACAAAGCATTCATGATAACTTGGCATTACTCCTTTCCATATGGCCAGAGTGGCAGTAGGTCACGATTGGCGGCATGGCTAGGATGTAATTCAAGCTACTGATACAGTTTTTACCCTTCCGAACTGTGGTGACGCGATTGCTAAAAGATCGCTCGGAAGTGTACGCACCCTTGACTAAGATCGAAAGGATCCGACAAAGACGATGCTCTGCGACAATCCTGGGAGTTCTCCCATTCTTCCCAGACGTGACAAAGCGTTTATTCTCCCTGGTCCCCTTTTGATTGCACGTAAGTCTTTTACCGATATCTTGTACCTTCCACATGTCATGCATCAAAGGCGTTGCCACTGCACAAACATGGTTCGACGAACAAAAATCCGTAATCTCTTACTATCCGGTGGGATTTATAGAGTTCACATTGTCCGATCGATCTAAGATTCCTGCTAAATTTTGTCTGTTTCCATGTGAGCGGCCTTATCATGGCGCCACGCAAAGAAACATAGATAAAAAGATGCTTGACTACTCCTGTACCGACAAAAGTACAGAGGAATGTGATAAAAAGTGTGCTCTGCTGGCTGCATCGTTGTCAGGCACATATGCGAGCCATGACTTATTTCTTTTGTACATTTAAAAGGGTTCGTGAGCTCTGGACTTCTGATTAACCACATCAGAACCACTTTCCTCCATGTCTTGATGCTTACAAAGCACCACAGCCCATCCTTTCTATGCTTCAGCGCCGTGCTCCAAAGTCAGTCGCTCCTTGTGCAGTGGCATTCTAGGATCCCACGGGCCCTGTTCCATGTTTGCATTGGCATAAGTTAGGAAGAGGCAGGGGCGCGTATGTGGCAATGCTACACATGAGCACCCGGTCACACTAACCTGGACGCTGGGTAGACGGGACACGACGGGTTTGTTCAAAGGCTTCACCTTTCGGCCCGTCGTATTCCGAAGTGCAAGGATGACCTTTTCCACTTCTTCCGCCGTGGTTGCCCGACGGACGCAGACGACTTTGGGATCTCCGAACACTGTGCATCGGGTAAAGAGGGAGGCAAAAGTTGGCCACCAAAACAATAGGAGGAAACATAGCAGAACAGATGATGCATGATGCATGACGCGCGTTTGATTGCAATTGTACAAGTTTCCACAGGCTCCTCTCCGTCTTGTCAATCGATGCACGCTCCCCCAAGAATCCACACTTCGAGTGTACCCCTCTTTGTCCTTCACTCAGCCTCCAAGTTGCCACGTACCATAATCTGCCTGCACCACAGGATGCACGTTCCGTTTTAATTGCGTTGTGATCTTCACATGCCCGTGGGCCTGCGCAAACGCCACCAGGCGAGAGCCGATGTATTCTCTGCAGAGCCCCGTGTGGTGATAGCATATTACACAACCATGAGGATTCCTGGCACAGGATATTCTTCGCCTTACATAACGCAGTACTTGTCTGTACAAATTGATCCAGAATTTATCATTTTTGTTTCTTTATGTACCTCATGGCGCGGCTTGAGCCGTCCCGGTCCGAGTAGCGCAGAAGCAGTGATCGAAGCTGGGGCACACCGCGAACGCTCATCACTCTCACTATCTGTAATTATAAAATAAAGTGAGAGAGAAGAGAGGCAAAGATAACGGAGAGTAATATATGAGTATCTGACTGCAGCATGCCAATCCATGGTGATCCTCGCTCTTTCATCGTCAAGGAGGCAGGGGACACTTGCCGCAAAAATACATGTGCATGCACAAACAAACACAGAATACTTTCAAAACAATGGTGACGACATGAGGCTAAAGGTTCCTGGTATATTTCGGGGTGGGAACTCGTGTGAGGGAAGCCGCTCTTTGGGACGTTGGAGGGCTTTGGCCGCGGGCTCGCTAAACCACTACACAGCGTTAAAGAGCTTTTGTCTCTAAACTTAAAACGTCCATGCTCCGCATGTAGAGATTAGGACTTGACCATTCTCCGTTCTGCCTTTCTTATGCCATGAACAGGATCGTGTTGTTCCCTCAGGGGTCACTATATGGCACGATGGAGGCTCAAGGGACAGGCCCATCAAGTCCCACAAGGGTAACAACGAGACCAATAAAAGATCCGGCAGACGACCCTTTATCAGCATCTACACCCGGTTTGACGCACGATAATAGCACCAGCACGTCGGAAGACAGTGGAGGACGGGAGCACAAACCCAAATCGACGAGCACGGCGGGTATGGCGGCAGCGACGGCAGCTTCCCTTTTCAGGGGTCTTCACGGCGGGAATGGCCTTAAAAACAATAGCCACGGCACCAATCTGACGACTTCACCACTCCGCAACAAAGGCATAGAGGCTCTTTCCTCATTTTCCAAAGGCATTTTGAAAATTTCACAGCACCATCAATACGCATCCTCACTCGGGAAGACTTCAACTTCGACCACTCCTGATAGTCCGTGTCAGGATGAACAGCGGGTGATTGGTCCCGACATTTCCATGGAGGACTTGATGTTGGCGTGCACGAAATTAAAGAGACGCGTGAAGGTTATGGAAACCCAGACACGTGAATTGAAGGAAGCAAACGGCAGGACCGAAGTAGAGCGGGACGAGATGATAGATTTCCTGTACCGTGACGTGCTTCAAAGGGAGGATGTGCCGCCCCATGGAACGCAAGCCTCTCTGCCTGCCCTCCGACGTGAATGGGCTCAACAAGAAGAGGAACGACACCTGACCTTGCAGGCAATGCAACAACAGCATCGGGAGTACGTCCTGGCAAATAAAGCAGCACCGGCCTCCACCCTCGCCATAGCCCTGCCATCCATCCCAAAGCCGCAAGAGGAGCACGACGAATCAAGCTTAGCGACGGTAAGGGAGCAAAACGTAGACGATAATGAACTTTGTCGCGTACAAAATGAATTAGAGGACGCCAAGCGGGCTTTGGCTCAGACGGAGGAGGAATTGCAAGCCTTGCGACGCCAAGTGGCAGAGCAAAATAAAACGGCAGCCGAAGAAAGGGATACAGCGCGCAAATTGAAGCTCGAGGTAGGAAAGATGCAGGAAAGTCATGCAAAAGAGGTGACGCGTCTCCGGCGACAAATCCGACCGCAGGGAGAGGATGGAGCTCCTCAAGCCGGCCCGGAGACTCCTGCGTCGGAGGCAGGAAGGGAAGGGAAGACGGGTGCCGAAAGGGAAAGGGCGGAGAAAACGGCCTCCTTTCCCCGAGACAGGGCCATGGATGAGGCGGATGAATTGGAAAAAGAGCTGGCGGCCTCTTCGCTCATCCTGCAGGAGAAGGACTCGGCGATTGATGCTTTGCATCGTGCCATGTCCCAGGATCAAAGCGAACGGCTCACGCTCGAATCCTCCTTGCGGGCAGCCCAATCTAAGGTTGACTCGCTTACACAGGAGATAGCTTCGATCTCCGGCTTGCTGCGGGGGGCTGAGCAGGAGAAGGAGAATCTTCGCCAACGGGACGCGGAGCAGAGAGCGGAGCTGGACAGAGGCTGTCAGCAACTTGCCGAGAAAACGGGGGTCTTGCTGCGGGTGCGATCGGATTTGGAGAAAACCGAACAATCCTGCGCATTGAAAACGGCCCAAATGGCGCAGCTGGAAACAGGTGTGCAAGAAATGGTGCTGGAGATGAAGCGCCTCCGGGAAAGCGTGGAGGAGGGGGAGATGGCACGGGCTCGTTTGTCTCGCGAGGTGGAAAGCAGGCAGCAGGCCTGCGTGAAGCTGGAAAAGGCCTTGATGGAGACAAAGGAGATTTTGCGGAAAGAAAAAGAAGCGTGGGAGTCAGGCGCTCAGGCGCAGAGAGACGAAAGTCGGCAACAGGCAGCAAGTCAGCAGCAAACGTTCGAGGAAGAGTTGATGCTCTACCATAAAGAGTCCCAGAAAAAATCGGCGTTAGCACGGGAGATCATCGCCGACAAAGACCGACAGCTCGGCGAGTGTGTCCAGAAAATCATGGCGCTGGAAGAGGAGATCGCCTCAGGCTCTTACACGGACAGGAAAATCATGGAGCTGGCCACGGTCCAGTCCCAACGGGACAGTCACCACCGGGCGGAATTGGAGTCTTGCAAAGTGAGTTTGAAGAAATTACAAGAAGCTTTGGCGACCAAAGACCTGGAGGTCGGGCGTTTGACCGCTCTCCAAGCTACCCTGAACCAGGAACGGGTGGCTCTCCGTCGAGCCCAACAACGGGAAGGGTGTAACCTGGAATACTTGAAAAACGTGGTGGTCGACTACCTCTCCTTCCCCCCCGGGGCGCTGTCGGAGAAGGCGTCTTTGGAACGCGTCCTTGCCACCCTCTTGGCTTTCTCTCCCCAGGACAGAAAGAAAATTGCCGAAGGCAGAGAGGGAGGACAGGGGGGGGGGGATCGGTTGGTTGCTGACCGCTCCCAGACGACCTGTCAAACACATCGCCCCGGGCGCGCATGCAGTTTCTGTAAGCCTAGTGGACTCAAGGAACCATGACCATGGAGTAGTAGCAGCCAAAAACAAGGCGGGTGTCCACGTGGGGGGACGAGGAGGGCCGTTGGGAGATAAGGGGAACGGCCAGAGTAAGCTTCCTTCCCCTTTGCGGGTGGGACGTGTGGAGGTGGTGGGCGGCGGAAAATCTGGGAGCGATGGGAAGGAGGAGTGCGGAAAAAGAGACGGTGGGACGATGACTAAACCACAAAGCGCGGCAGGGGCCGTGGCACGGGTAGGATTTGAACAGGGTTTTGGTTCTTTGAGTGGGAGCGGGGGGGGAAAGAGTGTGGAGGGAAGCGTGGGCTCTTTGTCCTTGAGTCAGAGCGACTTCCAGAGCCTGAGCGAGCACGCCGATACTGGCAGGGAGGGAGGGAGGGGGAGGAGCTCGGCGAGTTTCCTGGGCGAGCCACGGTATTCGACATCCTCGGCCGGGGGATTGACCACGCGAAGCAGTGGAACAGAAAGCGAAGACGAGGAGGGGGGAAGGCCAAAGAGAGGACCCGTCCTTTCTTTCTAGGCAGGTAGTCGACACAGAGGGAGGGAGGAGGAGAGAGAGGGGGAGAGTGCGAGAAGCCGGGAACGAAGGGAAGTTAACAAGGGGGAGAAGGATTTGAGCGAGACAGGTTGTGTATCATAGAAATAAAATGACGTGTATGACATCTATGCTTTATTGCTTCGTCCTGCGGTCATCTCCAGCGTGGATACATGAGGGTGGTGCGTTCATCACCCATGCATACATGCGATTGTTGCTTTGTCCACATGCTTACTCCTCCCTCACGCCCTCCGGTCCTTTGATCACTACGGTCACCGGACCCAAACGTCGAAAAGAGGAAGCAGCCGCTCGAGCACATTCCACTGACTCGGGATGCTGTGCTACGTTTGGTATGAATTTCTTCATGCCCGTCCATAGGGCTGTCCATATCTCCTGTTCGTTTTCTTCCCCTTCCTCTCGTCCTTTCTCCCCCTCGGCATCCCTTTCCTGAAGAAAGCAGCCAAGCCATTCCTGCAGGTCATGTGCCACCGGATCTGTCGCGTCTTTGCCGCCGAAAACCTGTCCTCGTATGCTGAAGACTAACCCAGTGGGATCGATCTGGTACATTTCTGCTTCGCCCCTCAGTGATGAGGAACGGAAAGGGGAAGAAGGAATGGCGGCTGCGCTCGTAGCAGTACCTGAAGAAGACATGAGCACCGAAATGCAGCACAGAGGTCGGGACCATGTTTCTTGCCCTTTACCGCCTAAAATTGTCCCTACGCGCTGAGCCAGCACCCGGGCCGAGATCGGGTGCCCAAAGGCGTGTAAATATTTTTCCGCCTCCCGACGCATGAGTCCCAGAAGGGCGAGCACGTCTCCATCTTGTCCCTGACACAAGCAACCGATCCCTGGCGACACCAGGTGGACGCCTCTACCTGTACTACTGCTTGTTGTCGCAGGTATGGTGATGGTATCTCTAGACAAGGGGTCAACCTCGTAGTTGTCCTGCAGAGGATGCTGCTCCGGCCGCGCGCACAATACGTAGCAGGCTCGTCGTGTCCTGACGCACAGACTTGGTGAGGCGAAGCGGTAGGCTCCAAGACGCGCAAAATCCAATTGCGGTAGCTCACCTCTCGATGAGAAACCTCCTGGGGCGGTCCCACCGCCATTTGGCACACTAGTAGAGGGAGGCGACGAGCACAAGGCGGGTACAAAGAAGAAATTCACAAAGCACCAAAGCAGAAGATCCCCCATTCCCCATAGGCCACCTCTGACAGAGACGACCATACTTACGTTTGTAACCTGTGCACGGAGGACCAACTATGAGCAAAATAGTCGCGGGCGGGCGGCGCAAAGTGAACAAGGACGTAGGCCAGGGGCTCGGAAGTTCACCTTCTTCGGAGATATCTTCAACGGAGCAGCCTTGTAACAATGCCTGTCCACTTTTTGTCTCCAGTCACGCCCGTCGTGTCGGAATCTTGCAACGCGACTCGGATGTCTATCACTGCGTCTTGGAAGGCCTGCGAGGTGGTGTTTATGGGGAGGGGTGTGCCTTGTTATCGCTCCCCCTTGTCATCCTTTTCCCATTTCAACTGACGATGAGCCGTTGCTTGGTCGCTGTGACAACGCGTTTACCTTTCCCCTTTATTTGCGTAGATACTTGCCTTTAATTCACCACCTTACGTCTGGATTTCTATAACAGTATGAACAAGTTGCCTCCTTGTATACCATCCGGCAATGGGCGAGGAGGTGTGGTCGGAAATGGTGGCTATACGACACCCCACAAGGCGAATGTTAGAAGCAACATGCATGAATCCTTCCCATGCGTCGTGGGCGCAGAAGCTCAACGCATCCAAGCCGAGGTCGATGAGGTTGTCAAACGACTTATCCACGAGCAGGCCCCTTCCTCTGCTGCCCCAACACCAACCCTTTGGTCTCCGCATCCCACTTACCCAGACATCCAAGTCTCCAGCAGTGGATTATTTCGGATCACTTCCACGATCACAGCGGCCACTTTCAATTTGAACGACGTATCGGCAGCTTTCATTTTTTTCCACATCCACACCCATAGTCCCCAAATCCTACAATCACTCCTATTTGCCCAGCTTGAGCGGGTCAAGATCCTCGCACTTTTGCCTGCGTCTTGCAGCGGGAGCCTCACCAGCAGCAACGATGGATGCGTTACTGGCAGCCGTGAGAGCCACGAATCGGAAGGAAATGGGAGTGGAACGGATAGTAGCATTGTAAAAATGACGTGGGCAGAGAAAAAGCATCCTGCCCGAGAATTTGTTGTCGCGCAGCGCACGGGCCGGTACCGGTACCCATCTCCCGGTGCAAGCAACAGCTCCGAGGGCAGCCCTCATTTAGATGGAGACTTCGTCTACTACCTTGCCACGTCTTTCAAAAACCCTCACCTGATTCCATCCTTACTGCCCGCCCTCTCCCAAGAGGCTGGCCCTCCGTCCCCGGTCGTGGCCCCTCCCTCTCCCTTGACAAAGGCGCATGCCGCTTTTCCCCTCTTCGCCCTCCTTGTCGGCCCATCCACCGCTCAAAACGCCCTAACCCTCTCTGTGGTCCTTGCCCCCGGCATTCTTTGTCAAGATTCGTCTCTGCTTCCGTTCTTGCGCAGCTGCTTGGTCGCCATGGGTGACTACCTGATCGACACCTTTAGCGCCCACCGGTCCCTGAACCTCGCCCTCCCCGACCCGACCGTCGCGCTTATCTCTCCCTCGGCCACACAGCACCGGATCCTCCTTCGCATGCCTGACACGCCCTCCACCTCCCTGCCCTCGCCTTCCTTGCCATCTCCCTCCTCCTCCTCCCCGTCCTCCCTCCCCCCCCCCACCTATCGCCTGGTCACCATCTCCTACCTCCCTTCCTCCGCCGGCACCTTCCTCCTGCACGGCTGGGCCTCCAAGGACCAATCCCTCTTTCCTTCCTCTTATGTACAGAAGACGCTCCATCATGCCTTCCTCCCAGGAATATGGAGGAAGATCCGTGTCGTCATATCTGCCGAGACCAAAGAACTCTCGCTCGTCTGGCGGGGCTTAAGGAAAGGGAAACTGCATAGATACAGAGTGCATGTTCGCACCATCCCTGCTTCCGCCCTTTCCCGCACCCTCACTTACCTTCACTGCCTCGCATACCTCCCCCGGGTCCTGATGGGCAAGGAAGAAACGAAAGATAAGGTGATGACCACGCGCACCTTCTCCTTGACTCGACCGGCGGCCCTGGTAACCGTCATCCGTTACCCCCAGCACATGCGCGAAGCACTTTTCCCGCTTGCTACGCTATTGCCCGCATCCTTCTCTTCCGCGACCTCTATTGCTGCTTTTCCTGTCAAGCCAGCCTCCTTTTTCCCTTCCCTCTCCTCCCTCCCCCGGGCCTTGCGACGCGCTTCCTCCATCACGACCAGCACCCCTCCTTCTCTCCCTTCCTCTTCCTGCTTTCCTTCCTCTACAACCACATCGCCCCTCACTCGCCCTCCCCTTTCCAGCAGCCTCTCTGCCCTTCTCCTCCCCTACCTGATCCCTGCCCCCAACCCCCTGCTTGCCTTGCTAGACCCTCTCTTCCCCCTCGCCATGGCCCTGGGACCCTACGCCTTCCTCTACCACGCCCTCCATTGCTACCCGGAAGCCGCCCTCGCCCTGGAAGAACTGTCCTTCCCCGCACTCGCCGTCGGCCTGGGCGTCGTCCACTTGGCCCTCTCCCTTGCCCTACAGGCTCTAACCACCAGCAAGCTACAGGTGTATCTGAACTTGGTCTCATTGGAATGCGTCGTGCTCAGCCAGGACCTGTGGGCGCGGGCGCTCTTCACCCTTCATTTTCTAGCTTCCGCTGGG
>NW_005803418.1:0-20796 GCF_000240725.1 Microchloropsis gaditana
GTCCGGAGCCAGACCTTAGTCCAAGCCTCGCGAGTTCCGGCTATCCTAAGCCACATGCCGACCCGGCGCGAGGCGCCCTCCAAGCCCCTCTGGAAGAAGACGGAGAAGGACGATAC
The DNA here is from genome assembly GCF_000240725.1 of Microchloropsis gaditana. Lineage (NCBI taxonomy): Eukaryota > Eustigmatophyceae > Eustigmatales > Monodopsidaceae > Microchloropsis > Microchloropsis gaditana. The sequence continues at coordinate 117 of NW_005803418.1, forward strand.
GGGGGAGGGGAGGATAGAGGAGGAGGTGGAACGGGAGAAAGTGGGAGGGAGAGAGGGAGGGAGGGAGGGAGGAAGGGAGGGAGGGAGGAAGGGGGAGAAAGAAGGGAAAGAGGGAGAAGGCGGGCCTTTCAAGCTGGACCTGGGGTAAGGAGAAAGAAGGCAAGAAATAATGACGTTGTTCAAGGGGTGAAGAAGACGCTGGGAACGTCCACGTCGAGCTTGAGGACTCACTCGGCTCACCGCACGCAGGGTCGGACGTTTTTCCTTTGCCTCTCCTCCTTTTCCCACCTTTTTTTTTTTAAAAATACATCCGGTAGATAAAGAGGTTGTGACCGCCCGGCAGTCTGGGAATCTGATTGGCACGCCGGGGGAAGAGGATCGGCTTTGAGCCACAGCTTCAGGGGGGGAGGGAGTAAGGAAGAAGACGGGGCTGGCTGCACAGCGTCGTTGAAACGCCATCTCCTAAGGCAAGGGTTATGGATACGGGTCATTCGTTTCTTTTTTACCTCCCTGTCGGCCTTGTATAGTCTCGGGCCGGCTCTTTTCCTTTCCCCGGTGCCCTACCTCCCCTCCCTCCTTCCCTTCCTCCTCCCTCCTCCTTTCCCCTCGCCCTTCCCCCGTCCTGCCCCCCCTTCCTCCTCCCCCTCCTCCCCCTACCCCCCCGCCACGTCCATGATCAAGGCCACCCCCGCCAGGATCCAGCGAGCCGGTGGCGATTTGGTTTTCAATTGGGCCGAAAAGACGTAGGTGGGGCCTCGATCCTCTGTTTTGAACACGGGACAGGCGTAGGCGCGTCGGTCGATTTGTTCTTGGGGCACCGCCCGGACGAGGAGGACGGGGAGGGGGGAGAACATTTCTTTGGGCCGCGCGGGTTCGATCCCGCCCGTGGCCGAATCCCACCGAGCGCCTTGCAAGGCCAAGCCGACCACGTAGGCGCCGTCTCGGGAAGGGAGGTCGACTTCCTCCGCCGTCGTTTTCTTGGTCACCTCCGTCGCGATCACCAGTTGGTCCAAGGCCCAGCCGTTTTTCTGGGCGGTGACTTGACAGACGGCGGTCAAGAAGGCTTGCGGGTTGACGAGTCCCGCGAGCCAGGTCACTTTGGGCAGTTCCTGAGGGGCTTGTTGCCACTCTTCCAGCTGCTGGAGGCGGCTGTGGAGGTTGGCCAGCCACCCGCCCAGCGGCCGGCGGGAGGGCCAAGAGAGGTGGAGCCAGGGGTCGGGGACCGCATCCAGGTACAGGGCGTGGAGCAAGCTTTCCATTTTGTCGCTCAAGGCCAATTCCCCCCCCAGGCCCAGAAGGAGTTCTCGCAAGGAGAGGGTCATGAACGTGAGGAGGGCGTTCAAGGCCTCCATTTCTTGGAGGAAGACGTTTTGGTAAGGACCCTCGTCCCCGTCCAAGGCCCGATGGACCTCGTCCACATCCAGCCGTCGCTCGCCGAAGCGATCCAAAATCTCGGTCGCCACCCGCTCTGCCACTGCCTGGGGGGTCTCCCCACCGGCCGCACCGCCTCCGGGACCCCCCTCCTCCCCGTCCTCCGCCCCTCCTTCCTCCACCCCCTCCGCCTTTTCTCTGCCTCCCTCCCGGGGCTGCAATTCCAAGAGCGTGGCGAAGAGTTTTTCCCCCTGCCGCGTCCGGAAGCCGATCTCCGCGTTGGGGTGCAAGCCAAAGGCCATGGGCGTGTCCACGACCAGATTTCGGTCCACATAGTCCATATATTTGTCGTAGGTCGTGGAAGGCGGGCAGTAGAAGGATGCCCGGTCCCCGGGGGTCACGTAGGGGAAGAGCTGCATCTCGTCCAGGAGCTCGTCGCGCATCAGGTGGTCGAGGTAGGTCTTGGCCACGAGCCGGTCGAAATCGTTGACGATGTGCCCCCCGTACATGATGTCGCCGAAGATGTACTTGAGGTCGTGCCAGGGCACTTTGCTCCCTCCGTTGGCGCTTTCAAGGTAGTTGTGGAGACAGGCGGCGGAGTCCCGGAGGTCACCCAAGGAGAAGGGGTAGTTCATATTGAAGCCCATAGGCCCAAAGAGCTTCCGTTCCACCATCAGGGCGTGGAAATAGCAGAGGCCGAAGAGGACCCCCCTCGTTCGAGAGTCTGCGTCGTCGATGTCCTGCTTGGGGAAGTTCGACCAGGCACGTTTCAAATTCGCCTTGAGCCCCGCAGGCGCCTCGTTCGTCACCTTGATGCATCGGTTCAAAATGCCAATCGGGATGCTCACCGCCGGGTCCGAGGTCAAGAACAAGCGCATTTTCGCATGGCTACCCCCTTCCTGGGCGAATTCGTCGAGCTTCTTCTCCAGTTCCTCCATCCAGCGAGGCATCAAATGCACGTTGTTCAAGATCACCCAATGCCCGTTCCGGTGCGCGCTTTCCAGGCAGGCCATGGCCACCACATCCTGACCCTGGCCCATACTCACGTTGTGGTAGCTCACGCCTTTCACCAAGCCGTACTTCTCGGCCAACCGGTCCAAGACGCCCACCACGTTGGCCCCCGCACTCAAGATGAAATACAAAGGGGTGGCCGGTGTCGCATCTTGCAACGCCTGCTCTGCAACCTCCAACGCGCTGAGGGTGGCGTCGCAGTCCGTGTAAGCGTCGCCATGGGGAAGAAGCTGACGAATGAAATTGGTCAAGGCGACATTCGCACGGTCCGGACGGAGACAACGCACCACCATCATTTTCTGAAAAGGTTGCCTGTCTAGGCCGGCCCATTCCAGGGGTAACTTCTCCATGTCGGGAGCCACGGCGTTGTACCATTCTCGGAAGCGCGGGCTTGCCTCCACCATATCCTGGGCTAGTTTCCCGAAGCCGTCGAGTTCCGTCAAGGCTTGCACGGCCTGCCACGCGGACATGGGGAGCCAGCCCAACGGGTTGTCTGGCACGGGTTTTTGGGGACATCGAAGAAGGAATTGGAAATGGGCCTCCGGCACTTTCAGGCCCCCCTCCGGGGTCACAGCAGTGGGGGCCGAAAGGGAAGACGACGGCGCCGTTTCCCCTTGCAAGAGTCCTCGTTTGAGCAGATTGAAGGTCAGTTGCGCGAGGAATATGAGTTTGTGACGTTCGAAGAGCCCTCGGCTCACCCACGTGTACACAGTCATGCGCAAGGACACCCGCAAGTTCATGGCCCGCTTTTCCTCCGTGTCTGCCGGAAGAGCTTTTTTGATGGATTTCAAGTAGAAGAAAACGAACGAATCGAGCGAGTATTGGTACATGTGATCGATGCTGGAGAGCTGGGTGAGCAAAAAATAGAGCATGGCGCCTTCGGCCGCGTGGCTTCGGTACGTCTCCCGTGCTTCGTTGATGAGCCCTTCGGTGGTTTTCCCTTCGCTGACCGCCGTGTTGATTTCCAGGACGGCAGCTTTGGTGGCTTCCAAGCCCTCAATCAACGGCACGTCGCTCAAAATGTCGTCCGGGGCATTGGCCAACCGTTCAAGGAGGTCGTCCTCCAGCTCCACCAGCTGGATCTTGTAGCGTTGGAAGGCTTGCTGCAACAGCTGGGCTTTTTCTTCCAGTTCGGGCCGTTCGACCGCCACCACCTTGGACAAAAGCTGTTCCTCCAACCCGCGTTCAGTGGCGATGAAGTTGATGAGCGTGCATTGGGCAAAGACCTCCGGCCGGTAATGGGGGTTGGACAACCTGGTTTGCAAGTAGAGTTGAAATGCCGGGTCAAACTCTACTTCCTCCCCGCAAAACTTGATGTACAGCTTCCGTCCCTTCTTGTAGATGGCCCGTGTCAGCACGGGTTCCAAGGTGGAATCCAATTCCTCCCCCACGTTCTCCAGAATCACCGTCTGGCCCGTGGAGAGCGCTTTCTCCATTTTTTTCGCCCAATCTTTCTGAGAGAGTTGTAAGACCAGAAGTCGGTTCCCGGCCTCCTTTTGTCGAAGCCACTTGATGCCTTGTGTCTGCGGGTCGATGATCAGGGGCCAGCGTTTGCAGTTGGTGATGGCCGCGCCGTTTTCTAAACTGATGCGATCTGCCGGCAATCCTTCCCGAATCATTTGAGCGACATGACCGTCGTTGGAGAGCATACTCACAGGGTCGAGGCCAGGTGTCAAGGGCACTCCCCGCTCGATCAAATCTCGCGTCCATACCCCCTTCCATAGACTCTCCCGGGTATCCTGGTCGAAGGCCCCCAGGTAGGAGACGAAGCCGGCTGCGACCATGCAGTCGCCTACCAAGGTCGTGGCTCTCTCTTTCAGTCGCTCAATTTCACCTCCCCACCGTGTATTTTCCGAGCTCAGGCCGTTCACCAGTCGCTCTGCGAGGCTCAAACGTTCTTGGCATGCCGCTGCTTCTGCTTCCACTTTGGCCTTCTCCTCTGTCGCTGCCACGAACTGCTCCTCCAGCACTGCCAAACGTTCTTGGACCGCGGTAACCGCTGCGGAAGCCACTGCCAAAGAAGCATCCGCGCTCGCCTTGGTAGCTTGGGCTTCTGCCAATGTATCCATCAAGGGCTTGACCTTGACGTAAATACGGTTGTATCTGTACATGTTCACCACCCAGGTGCACAGATTCGCAGCGGCCGCAGACTTACTCGACATGGCCTCCGGGGAGAAATCCGGCAGGGACATGAACGGCGTGACCCGATTAATGTCCTCTTCTGGGATGGTCTCCCCCTTGAAAGCCATGAGCTTGTTTTTGAACTGGTCGATGTTCGCCATCATTTTTTTGGCCCGCTCCCACTTGTGATTTTTGTACTCCTTTTCCACCAGGATCAGACAAGCCGTGGTCACCGTGTCGACTCCCGCGGGGGGGGTCTTCAAATTCTTGAGCTCTGTCAACATCGCTTTACTTAGCACGTCGACAGCAGCTGCTGCGGCTTTCATGGCGGGCTCGGCGGCTGCCAGCTCTATCGAGGCCTCTTTCTCGAGCACAGCAGCTTCTTCCGACGCCGCGTTGGCCTTGCTGGCTTCCAGGGTGGCTGCTCCCTGTTGCATCTCCGCCTCGGCACGCTCAGCACCCATTGCTTCGATCAACTGCTCAGTGGCGGCTTTTTTCTCCTCCACCCGTGCCAATGTCAGGGTCAGATCGGCCTGCAGGACCGCGACGTCGGCCGCCGTTTTTTTGAGCGTGGAGAGCCCCACGTCCAAGCGATCCACCAGCCGGACCACCTCGCTGCGTTTGGCGCCAAGCAAATACCGATAAAACCCGATCAATTCCAAGAAACTTTTGGGCGTGACGTAATTGTACCGGCGGTGCCGTTCCAGGAAAGTGTGGGAGGCCTTCATGACTGACAAATGCTCTTCGGCCATGTGCAGAGCCAGCTGGGATTTGATGGAGGGGGAGCCCAGGTCCACGTCGTCTAGGAAGCGTTGTGCTACCGACACAAGAGCTTCCCGCGGCCAGGGATGGAAAACATCGATGGCGGTGCAATTGACCAAGGCCGGGAAACGTCGGGCCCGGATCCGAAACGTGGAGCCGACGGGGGAGAACGCCAGGACGACGTGGAGATTGGTGCGTATCCTCGTGATCAAAAATTCCAAGAGGGTAGCGGGCGTGTCAGGCACGCCTTGGGCCCTAGCCACTGTGCGAATGCTGGCCAGCATGCTTTCGAGTTCGTCCTTGACAAGGAGATCAGGGATCCAACCGCTCGAAAGGAGGGCGTTGATGTAGATCAGAAAGCGCTCGTCGATGACCTGGGAGTCCCGTATGAGGAACACGAGAGGCACCCCTTTGACGCCTGCATACTTGTACATGTCCTTCAGGGCATCTTTGAGATCCTCCAACTTGAAACGGGAGGTGATAGCCAGCTGTTTCACTTCGTAGCCACAAATGAAAGCAGCGAGCCGCGTGAGCGACTGTTTGCCCGAGCCGCCCACCCCGATCAGCATCGCGTGTCCCGAGGGGTTGGAAATGATCCGACAGATGCGGGTAACGTGGGCCATGGCTTCGTCGAAGAGCACCAAATCCATCATGGCGTTTGATTCGTTGTATTCCTGGAGCTTCCCGTTTAAGGTCGTCTTCAGCTCCGTCAAAGTTGGCACTGGTACATAACCCATCGGGCTCGTCAGACCGACGCTTTCTCCGCCCGGGGTGCTTCCTGAGGAGGTGATACCGCCCACAAAGTTCGTGCACAGCAAAGGTCGTTGCACAAGGGACTCGACGATGTCCTCAGAGGAAGAGGAGAAAGTGTGGTTTGCCACAGAGGTGAGCATATCTTGGAAGATCCCTCGTTCGGCTTCGCTCGTCAAACGATCTCCAAACACCCGCTCACACTCGTGGGCCCACAAACGCAGGAACGGTAAGGGCGTGGTGTAAAGATCTGACCGAGCCAAGGTCAGTCCCTGGAAGACATTGCTGAGCTCGCGCATGTTCCAATTGTACGTAAACTTGACGGCGCTGGGGAGGAAACGCTGCAACACTTGTCCGTGCAATGCGATGGTCGCATCCACGATCTTGGTGCAGCATTCCTCCACCCGGGGAGCGAAACCTTTGAGATGACCCGCAAGAATAGAGCCGTAAATCGTTTTCAAGTCTGTCTTGGACGGCATGGTGCACGCGAATGTGGCGAAATGTCGCTGGGCCCGTTCACAAATGTAGAAGGAACCTGCCGTGGGGTTCATCGCCGCCAGGTATTGAACGTCCACCACTTCTTTGCGCATGCCCAGGTCCGAGCGATCGAACCAACCCCCGTACTGCAAGTGCTGCGTCAAGAGGGCGATGGCGTTCTGGGTACCGTAGGTTTCCACGTAGGGCAGGTTCAAATCGTCCAGGAGCATGATCAAATGATGGCCCTGGGGGGGACCGTACTTGCGTCCCGAACGCCGGTCAAGCGCTAGCTCGATTTCACCCTGGAGTTTGGCGGAGTCTGTGTAGTAGCTCATGTTAACGGTGCTGGAAAGCATTTTGTCCGCGTCTCTGTCCAAATTTCGCAAGTATTCCCTCAATATGCTCGTCTTTCCCGTCCCGGCCGTCCCGCAGAGCATGACATGCCGATGCTTCTTCGCCAGGAGGTCGATTAAGAAGGAGAGTCGGACAGTATCCACTGTGGCCACCTGGAGCTGTGACAGTGCCGTCTCGCCTGCACCCCCCCCGATAGGGATGGGTACATACTTAGGGACGCGGGCCGTCCAGGGCAGGAAGGAGAGGGTATCCACGTCGAAGTAGTAGTCGAAGCATTGCCCTTCTTTTGGGAAACGCTGGCCGAAGGTCATGGCAAAGGCATCGCTGAATTGTTTCCGGTAGTCTGCCTGCTTGTCCACGCCCATGGCCCCTCCAAAAGCCCAGACGGCCGCATAAATAAAAACCAGTTCCAGGACGTCCGGTGTCTTCTTCTCCGAGGGAATCACACAGCAAGCATTGGACGCAGACGTTGGATTGGACAAGGACCCTTTGGATGTGCCCGTCGTCTCGGTGTTCCCGTCCCCGTCACTTCCGTCCAAAAAGCCCTCCAGGATGTAGATAAGCGTCGACACCTTGTTGATCAACCGCACCGGCGTCACCTCCTTGTAGCCTTTGCGGGTCATCTCGGCCAGGGCATCCACGTATTTCTCAAAAAGCCCGGGAAGGAGGACGCGTTCGCTGGGGTCCGCACGGAGCTGGACCCAAGATTGCACGAGAGGTTTCCATCCTACATCTGTCTCGTTGATGTACAAAATCCCCGCGCGCGACACGGTGGCCGGCGTGGCATTCTTCAACGAGTTGATTTCGAAGACCAAACGCATGCTGTCCGACAAAGGGACGCGCTCGTTGGAGACGAGGGTGAGGACCTTGTTGTCGTCCATCACCGTGTTCATCGACTCGATCCACACCGCGTCGATGTCCCCGTCCAGAACCACCCATTTATGCCGTTGATGCTCGTAAAATCCCTGCTCGGCAATGTTCTTGGACATGCCCCGCATGATGATGGAAAGGACCCCGTCCTTCCAGTCCTTACTCAGCGTCATGTGGCCGTACAGCTCATCGCTCGATACGGCCTTCGGGTTCAAGGTCTCATATACGCACACCTGAGAACGCTTCTCATCCGAGGAACCTCCTCCCATCCTACCAAAGCTGCCACTACGGCTGTCCAGGTTATGCGCCGCGGCCAACGTCTTCCAAATCGCAGTCTTGCCCGCCCCCGCCGGCCCCAAGAGCATGACGGAGTGCCGGACGTCCAACAACTCCTGGAGCTGGCAGACCTTGAGGACGAAGGAATCGTCCGCCTGGTATTTCTTGAGCCTGGTGGCCCGAAGGACCTTGTCCCGGAGCGTCTCGTTTATTTTGTGGGGAACCTCGTCCATCCCCACGAAGAGGTCCGCAATCAGCCGCAGGAAGATGGGAAGGTCGTGGGCAGGGATCTTGGGGGTGTTGAAATCTCGGAGGGCCCGCATCAGGATTTGGGCCTCGTCCATGTCGGGCTCCCCCCGTTTGAGCATCCCTGCTACCCGGAGTACGGACTTGACCGCCCGGAGTCCCCAATCGTAGTGGAACTGCTTGGAAAGGAGCTCGGAGGAAAGCTGGTATAAGCTGACAAATTTGATGGCGAGACCGCGGGCGTTTTGGAAACCTTCGGACATGAGCATGTTTTCACAAATGGGGCGCAGATCCGGTCGAATCATGGCGCAGGACCGAAAGAGCGCCTTCAAATTCTCAGGCAGCTCCGTACGACCTGCGTATCCTGGGTTCATGGTGATGAAAAAACCGCAAGACGGGATCAAGGAGATAGTATCCCCCATGAAATCGAAGCTGCCTACCTTGACCGGGGGCGTCCCTCCCGGCAATTGTTGGTATTCCAGGTCCCGGTTGCTGGGGATGGAGCACTTGACGATGGCATCTTGGATAGTTTTCACCTGGGTGGCGACCACGGATAGGACCTCCAAAGGAATCCGATTGAATTCATCGAAGCAGCCCCAGGCTCCCGTCTGCGCCAGACCTCGGAAAATGTCGCCCATTGTCTGATAATTCATTTGATCCGAGCAGTTGAAGACGTAGCAAGGAATGGCTAGCGCGCGGGCGAGGTCCTTTGTCGTCTCCGTCTTGCCTGTGCCCGCCGGACCCGCAGGCGCGCCTCCCAAGAAAAGTCGAAGGCCCATAGTCAGGGTGATGTAGCACCTGTCGGTAAGAGGGGTGATGACCAAGCGTCCTGTGTTGCCCACCCACTCATAAAAGTACTTGCAGTGATAGTCGCAGATTCTTATGTCCACATCTCGCGCATTGCTGCCGGAATGCATGGTCAAGCTGGAGGAAGGATTGGTAGCCATTCCACAAGCAGAAAGCATGCGGGAGGTCGATGTGGGGGGAGGAGTCCAGTAAAAGCGCAGCTGCTGCTGCCACAAGAAGGCATTCGGCCCCTCGGTCTTCTCGTCGATGAGCTTCTGGACCACGTCACGGGCATGCACATCCAAGGTGATGAGGGAAATGATCTTGGTCCGATCGCCGGGAGAGAGCTCACCAAGGACGAGCTGTATCAAGGCGCTCAGGCGGCTGTTGCATATCTGCAAATACCGCTTCACAGCGTCCGCCTGTCCATTTTCGTAGTCTTCCAAAGCCCGTTCCGTCTCCTCCGTCCAGTATATCTGCGTGCCTGTCAGCACTACCTGGGCGGGAAAATCAAAGAGCCATTGCTCCCGAGGCTTCTCCACATCCCAATGCACGGCCGACTCCAAGCCGTCCTCGAGCTTATGCCGAAGGGTGTCGGCAACCACGTCCGTCAACCGATTCAAGTACTGCTCCACTTCACCTTCCATGGTAAAGCGTTCGTACAAGGCCACGCATTCCTTGTCTTTGGCCACCATGGTATCCACTGTCTTAGTAGAGAGCGTCCCAGTGGCAGGGTCGTCGACGACGAAGCGAAGGTCGGCCAAGCCATCGTAGCAGTCGCCCAGGTACGGGAGGATCTTGACGGGGTTGTTACCGTTCGCCAGCATGTCGAGCAAGGCCACGTTCGACACGAAATAAAAGCGGGGGTAGAGCTTCTTTTTCAGGTCCAAGTACTCGTTGAGCGACTTTTGACAGAGCTCCAGGCGTGCCATCATGCTTTTTAAGGACTCAAGCCGCCCTTCCACGCCACAGGCCTCCACCACCAGCGGCGTGGTGATGGCCGCTTTCATCAGCTCCTTGAATTCAGAATCGATGCCTTCAAAACGCTTCGTGTCCTCAGGAAGCTGCGCACGTATGTCCGCCGAGGCCAAAAAAATGCTTTCCAGAGCCGTCCAGCTCTTGGAGACCGACACCCAGGCTTTTAAAACCTCTTCGGTGCGACCCAAGGCCACTTGCCACTCCACGACCTTGTCTTTGAAAAAGTCAACGGACAGCATGCTCTGAAGCTCCATCTGATGGCTTTCCAGGCTCTCCAGCACCTCCTCGCTCGGCTTGATTACCGTGGTTTCCATGTCTTTGTGTGGGGCGTGGTCCAAGTGCAGCGTCTCCCAGGCCTGTACGATGACCCCCAACTGCGTCTCGATTTTCAATTCTTTCGCCGCCGTACTGACCAGTTCTTCCACCAGCTCTCGACGTTCGGACAGGCGGAGAGGGATCATATCCTCGAACGTGAATTTAGCGTGGGTGGGGTCTAGGTGTCTGACCTGGCAGTGGCGAGCCAGGGCCTCCCAGTGTCGGTCCCGCATCGCCGGCGAATGCAGTTCGTCGATGAGCGGCAAAAGGATCGCCATGGATGTAATATTTTCTTCCACCACTTGGTAGATGTGCCAGGTTTTGAGGGTTTGGAACTCGTTGCCTTGCCTTCTCAGCTGCTTCAAGAGCTCCTTGTTTTGTTCCAGCCACGCTTCCGTCTCAACATCTGACCAGTACTGGCTCCGCCAGCCCTCGTAGAGCTTTTCCACAAGGGCATTGAAATCCCATATCCATTTCAAAAGCTTCAGATCCCGTCGGGTCTCCCCCATTTCCGGGTATTTGCTGATCTGAAGCTCGAACAATTCCTCCAACTCGTTGAAAGCTGCTGCTTCCTGCTCCAGGTCCACCAGAAGCCGGAGCTGCGCATCCATTTCTTGGTAAGCCTTCGCGGAGGTAAGTGTCAACGTGTTGATGGTCGCAAAACTTGTGGTAGCCAGCGAGGATGGGGGCGTAGGGGCAGGGCCGATCGGCGATGGTGCCGTCGGGGAAAGAGCGGTCGACACGAAGGGGCCTTCTTTCTTGAAAGTGGAGCGAAACCGGTGGACACGCACGTTGAAACCGTCCAAATCTTGTCGTAATACCTCTACCTCCGCCATCTGCAAGGGTAAGATTTTCTCCTTCTTAACAAAAGTCTCCTTGACCAGCAGCTCCCAGGCCGTAGGCGCTTCCTCCAAGTAAGATTGCAAATCGTAGCCAGAATTTCCAATCATCACATCGGTGACATCCACATTATGCCTTTTCAACGTGCTGATCAACTCTTGGAAGGGTAGCCACACCTCCGCAAAGAGCTCGCTTGCCTTTCGTACGTCACAAATGGTTTTCATGACCTCCATCAGCGCCGTTTTTCCTCCTTCGGCATCCACACGGACGCCCAGTCCGGACCGCACCTCGCGCATGAAAGCATCCATGTCCCGCAATTTCGTGACCAAGGTTGCCTTGATGTGGGAGGTATAGGTGGTTGTCCACCGGGTACACCAACCTAAGATCGCCTGTTTGATGGGCGCCGTGTCGACTCGAAGCCATCCCTGAATATCAACTGGGGAAGATAGCTTTTGCAGGACCTGGGCTTGGAGCTGCTCGTAACGGTTGATTTCTTGCTCAAAGAGGTCCGTGTTCAAGAGCGATTGGCCGAGCGGTGTTTGGACTATTGCCGAGGTAGAAAAGGAGCGAAAATGGGCGTCAAGGTCCGTCGTCCACAGGGAGGCGTACTCCTCGTAGCGATCCTGTAGACGCCGACAGGATTCCTCCGTCGCATCCACCACCTCGTGGATTCGAGCCAGGGCCAGAGACAATTGTGGGTCCGTGTGCATCTCCCGCAAGTAAGTGCCTTGGTGGCTGGCGTCGTCCAAGCGTTTGAAAAGCGTGGAGAGGTTGAAAAAACCAGCCACCACATTGTTCACCAGATCCCGGAGCGTCGAATTGTTGCCAGGAGTAGGGCTGAGGCTAGGAGAGGAAATGTCCGGGAGAAAACGCACGAACTTGTCATCCACCAAGGTGAGTTTTATCTCGAGCATAGGCAATTTACTGGCGGCCATGGCCTGGTTGGGAGGCGGGTTTGTGGCTGTGGACGACCCTCCGGCGGTCAAGAAAGGTACGGGATCGATCTCATTGAACAAGGCTTGCAGGGATACCAAGATTATCCGGGTCAGTCCTCCCACCACGCGGTTGCTCACGTAGTCCACATACGCCTGCCACGCGGGTGGGGCAGGTGTCGAAATGTTCAGGACTTTACATGTTTCTCTCAGCAAGCTATGAATCTCTTTGCCGGCGGCTTTGACCTTTCCATACCTTTCCTGCCGAATCGTCCGCTGCATCCGCTCAAATTCGTCCCGCTCGACGGGTTTTGTTTTCCGTTCCACCATGGGCCGTTCCCATTCCCGCAGCAGGTTCTCCACCGTTGAGAGGTTCCGTTTCATAGTCTGAACCACGGCTTCGACGCCCTGCACTTTAGCCAGCGCTTCCACCAAGAAATCCTGGACGAGAGCCTCCTCGCTCTGCCATTGCAAAGCTCCTAGACCCGTCTGCACCACTTGATTGAACTGATCCAGATACGGCCGGACCAAGGGCATTTCCACAGGGTGCAACGCCGACCAGGACGCGTTGTGCGTGTGCGCGATCAGTTCCAAGTTTCCGGTCCAGCGTCGAAACGTTTCCACCTGCTGGTACACACCCATGGCTGGGGCGGGGACCGGCAAATTCAAAAGCCGGAAGTATTTCACTTCCCGCAACAGACGGACCAAAACCGGGTCAAAATTAACCGCCAAGTGCTCCGTTTTTGAGTTTCGGATGAGCAACGGCAATTGCAACTTGCTCTGCGAGGAAGATTCGACATCTTTGCTCCAGGCATCCGCACTGCGGGCCTCGTAATCCTGGAGGGTGGTCAGCAGGGCCCGCGAAGCTTTCACTACGTCTTTGGTTTCTTCTCGCGCCCAAACATGAGGCTGCTGTTGCTCTAAAGCTTGGAACTTGGGAAGCGGGGCGCCGACCCGTTCAATCAGACCCCGGGACCACGCCAGTGCGCCCGCGACCGGCGGATAGTGGGCCGGCACCGGGGGGCTCTCTCGGTGGCGGAGGAATATTTCGTGGACAACCCGAAGGTCCTGGGCGTAGGCTTGCACCAAGAGGATGTATTTTTTCTGGGTATAGTGCCACGGGAGGAGAACAAGGTCGCATCATAAGCTTAGACGGAACGGCTGAAAATGTTGAATGATAGCCTCTAGGGGTAGCAGTTATTCCTGGCCCTTTTTCATGAAAATGCATGCAGTCGCACCAGTTTCGATCCCTTCTTTTCCAATGTCATACGACGACTTTGCTACGCAGCACCAATCCATGCTTTCCTCCCTACCTCGAGTTCATCCTCAATAATACTGCGGTTGAGGAGGCCCTCGAAAGAATCCAGCACTTTGAAGCGGCGGAGAATCGTCGCACATTCGTCGAAGGCAAGGGCAATCAGAGAAGCTAGCCGACGGTCCAAGTCTTGGACTTGCTCTTTGAATTGCGCGTAGTCCTCCTAAGATGGATGTGGTCAGGAGTCAGGGTCATCTCGGTGGCATGGGAGAAAGGAAAAGTAGAATCGTTCGAATTCAGCGCTTCAAAAAGGTAGCTCTCGTGGCATCATGGGTCATGGATCCAGTATATATATCATTAGGACACTGCGAATAAATCGCCGCAGCAGTCAAACTCGTGACTGCTCTTCTCGAAAAAAGTCACGCTTATTACCTGAAATTGGGCGGCCTGCACCTCCATCAGGTCGTAGGGCACTTCCCGGACCCGCTGGACTGCCGCGAGGAAATCATCATGGACCTGTCTGACCCCTGCCGTCACAGCCCGGCCCTTTATCCCTCCTACCTCCACCTGTAAACGGGGGGGGGGTTGTGAATGCGGACAAAGGGAGTTGCCGCGAAGGGTGGAGGGGGCGTGAGGGGAAGCGCGGAAAGCAAAGAAAAGACAAGGACCCGATCTCATTGATTTGTAGCGGCCCTCCGACTATTGTGTGACGATTCTGAGTCCTGCAAAGGCGCGTACATGCTACGCCAATGGGGCTGGGAATACTATTACGATTTCGAGAGCTTGAGCTTTTCCCCTCGATTCCCCTTCGCTACTCACCTTAGCCAGTTTATTAAAAGATATGAGTGTGCGTGTTATGTCAATGAGACTGGCGATGCGTTCGATGAAGAGCTCGAGACGACCGAAGAGGGCTCCGTGCTGGATGCGCCATGGGTTATGAGGACATTCTGAAAGACAGACCGCGGTCCGGAGGGCAGAAAGTATGGGGAAGAAAATCCGGGAAAAAGAGATATACGGTGAGAGTAAGTCGAACGGAACGAGTAAGTCAATGCTCTCCAGCCAAACCAAAAGACCCTCCGCATAAGTGGGAGGGGGAAATGCAACATCCAAAGTGGCAGGAAAGACAAATGTATTAAAAAGAGTCTATCCTCAGTATCATCTGCCTGCCGGTAGGATGATGTTTGGTCCTCAAATTGATAAACAGAGACATAGTACTCAAGCAAATTGGTTGCATATTCATGTCTAGGAAAAGGAGGGCCGACTTTAGAATAGAACCGAGAAAAAATTAGCCAAAGCACCACGATCCTGGAAGCACATCCCTTCCATCTGCCCTCTGCATTCACCTGCCGTGGCCGTGTCCTTGTAGCTGGCATACGTCTCCTTGAAGGACGTGCAGACACTGAGGGTGGTGGAAAGCTGCTCGAGCGCCCGGTGTGCCTCCTCTTTCTCGATATGGGCAAAGACTTGTTCGCCCGAGACATAGCGCCGTGCCTGAAAAGGAGACAAAATCCAGGAGGAGTGGGCAGATAAAGATGCAATGGAAATGTGTGACACAGAATACTGACCATTCGTGCTTTATTCTTCCTACATACAATCTTCCTATACATAGTCACCTGCCTTTCTTCCCCGCGTGCCACAAGGAAGCTGTGCCATGATTGAGTTTGCCCTTACCTGAAGGATCACAGAATTCGAGAGCTCTCGCATCAGTACGACCAACCGGGCGGGTGTGTTGTAATGTTTGCTGTTCTTCCATATCTGCCAAGCATGAAGGACGGGAGGAAAGCGCGAAACGTTGATACCACTACTAAAACCCTGTCGTCCCGACCCCGAGTCAGTGTTATCTTTCAACTGCTCCGCCCAATTTTTGTGAGGCCTTTTTCGTTGCCTTTTTTCTACTGTTGGATCTATTTTTTCTAAGTTTTGCTCGTTATCTTCGCAATGACTCGCTTAATTGCACGTTTTTCTTCATTCTTCCACTTTGTTTATTGTCTCCCTCCATTCCTCTCACCACCCAATCTTGTTCAAGGTCTTGATCCATTCCCTCACTTACCAAGAGTACAATATGTAATATTGGTTTAAAGAGGGTGGGAAGGGTGGGAAAGCGGGCCTCGGTGCCGTTCTTTTCGTCCTGAAGCCGTGTGATCCAGGCTTCCAGGGGGCGGAGGTATTTGCTGGAGCCGACGTACAGGAGAAAAACGAGAGAAGGGTTGGGATGTGCATGCGCTCTATACAAGCACACTTTCTTTGGACGGCTCCTTCGATATTCCTTGTTTAATTAGAGAGGAGGGAGGAACACGGCAAGCCTCGTTCATCACCTCATTCCACTTGCTTCTTCATGCTACGACCCCGACATTTTCAAAATTTTCCTTTTGCTTCCTCCCTTCCTCTCTCTTTACCAACACATCCTTTTCCTTTCCTGCTCTTCTGCCACATCCCTTATCCATTCCGATCCGCCGCACCTGTTGTCATTGGCTTCGAGCCGAGCCGTGAAGATCTCTTTGGAGAGACGCTGGAAGGCGGCCATGTAGGTAGATTGCGCCTGCTCCAACACCTTGAGTACCTGGGGACGCGGAGCAAGAGAACGAGGGGAGGGGGATAACGAGGAGGAAGGAGAGGTTAAAGACGTACACCAAACGTGGGGTGGAGAAGATCGAGAAGCTTGAGTCGGACCAATGGGCTGACACCAGGCAAAGCGTACCCGCACAGCCCTTTCCATGTTCACGGGCCGGTTCGCACAAGAGGACAGACCACACCTGATCCGTACCCCTCCATTGCACCGAGAAGAGCGCTTGGAATGCGCGCCTTACCTTTTTCACCCGCTGGGACTGGAGTTGATCGTAGACCGCGTTCAGCTTGGAGGCCTTGGTCTTCCAGAATGTGATTTCCACGTCGGGGGTGGGTTGAAGGCCTGTGGGGAGAAAGCGGAAGGCGGGCAGGGAAGGAAGGGAGGGGGGGGGGTAAATGGAAAGGATCGAAATTTTGACGAAACGTGAGGAGGCGAAAGCCATTGCTCTGTCTACACGTATCAGTTGACGCATACACCTGCACCGATAAAGATACATACACAAAGGACTTTTCTCACGCTGCTCATCTGCACTAACAATGTATCGTACATAGTACTATACCTTGTTTGAGAAGACTTTCGGGATCCTGTCGCAGAACCTGCCGGATCTATGCGAAGAAAGTCAAAGGGAAGGGAGTGGGAGGGTGTGAACGAGCAGAAATGGGTCCGAAGTAGGAAACGAGGACGAGGCAAGCAGGCATGAGGAAAGGGGGAAATGACCCCATCCTTCCGCACGCGGGCCCATGCACACCGACAAAAAAGAGCGTCTCAAGGACGATGGAAGCAGGCTGAAGGCGCACCTGTTTTGTCCAGAGCGCCACGGCGCTTTCCAATAGGGCTAACCGGTTGCGGCTGCCCCCCCCTACTGGCCCAGGGCCTCCCCCCCTGTGTGTAGGCGAGAAACAAGCGAGGATCCGTTGTTCAATTTCTTTTTTAAACAAAATGTCGCGTCCATTTTTCTCTTCCCTCGTCTATTTCCCGTTCCCTCCTTCTTCTGCCCCCCACCTTCCTCCCACCCACCCTCCTCCCCTCCCTCCTCACAAATTGCCTCCACTGGCTGCCAGGACAGCCTCCCCGGCGGCAGACGGAGGCCCAAGGAGTCCGTCGATAGGTGGCATGGGAAGGCGGATCTGTCCCTTGACTTGACCGCTCAACATGGTCATAGCGGAGAGGAAGGTAAAGAAGCGGTCTATCACCTGCGTGGTAGGAGGGCGCGAAAAAGGGGGGGTAAGGCGCCCATGCAGATCAGGGTCCGGTCTGAAGGGATCTTCGTTTATCAGGCGTCGAGGAGAGTGGGCTGGCGGAAGGGGTAGTATGGGAGGGTATGGGGGTTGGGTGCCTTCCACACACAAATTGTGGATTGCATCGGAGAGAAGCGACGGCCGCTTGCGTCACGAGGAGGGCATGCGCTGGAAAGACTACCCGGAGTTTCCCCCGCGACGGAAGGGCTGATCATGTCCAGACTAGACCTGGAAAAAAACGTCCTCATGCTCCTCCTAAGTCCCTTCAGTTACGTTCGCACAGATGCTAAAACTTGACCCCTTCCCTGTCGCATTCCTCCCTGCCTCCCTCCCTCCTCCCCTCCTTCACCTGCTTGGTCGCCATCTCTCCCCATTTGGCTTGGTTTTGCGGGTTGGTCAAGAGGGGGAGATAGATTTCATAGAGAAGCCGCTCCAAATTCTCTAGGGGGGAGGGACCAGAAAGCTCAAGGACGAGGACAGCCGTTTCCAGTGGGGGGAGGGGGGAGGAAGGAGTGGAGGAGGAGGGCGGGAAAGGGGACGTGGCGGAGGTGGAAGTGGAAGAGGTGGGGAAAAGCTTGAGGAAGAGGACGTGTTTGCATTTGCCGAGCTTCCGGGGCATGAGGGTCTCAAGCTTGAGACTCTCAGGGGCCTGTTTAGATAGGAAGATTATATGGGCACGACCTTGAACCTTCCCTGATGTGAAAGCATGGCATTTTAGCCTCGATTCGAAGCTTTCTGAAATAGCCATATCAAATGATCGCTTTCCAAGCACGCGCCCTGCCTCCAGAGCCCTCGCAGAGACCAGGCTCGCAGTCAACGGACAGGCCAGGTGCTGAAGAGTAGTTCCCTGGTCTGGGATACCTCCCATGTTCCGTCCTTGTCCTTTTGTCTCCTGCTCCCCCTTCCCTCTCCCGGACGTACCAACAAAAAGCATTTTTCGTCGTTTTCTAGAAACTCGTGGAGCTTGCTCACGTTCTCCTCGCTGTAGAATGCTTTGTCGAAGGTACTCCTGCCGTCTCCTCTTCCCTTATCTCTGTGACCAGGCTGCGGGGCCTTGTGTTTTCCACTGAACGAGGACAGGAGGCGTTGTCGGAGAAAAAGAACCCTGTATAGAAAGAAGGGAAAGGGAAGGAGTGCATTCGAGGGAGAGAATTTGAGACCAAAATATAGAAATTGCGGAATAAAGACAGGAAAAAAGAAAAAGGAACAACAAAATGAAACAAAGGACTAGCGAAATAAAGACGAAAATAAGAAATAGCGAAATGCTCAGAAACCCGTCCCGCCACGGCATTAGGGTCGATATGTGTTGGAAGAAAGGGTATTGACACGTTTGTGGGCTTACCGAGAATCTTGGTCAAATGGAGGTACATCATTTTCGATTGATTCCAGGTCGTTCATTGTACC
This sequence comes from Microchloropsis gaditana, assembly GCF_000240725.1. Classification (NCBI taxonomy): domain Eukaryota; class Eustigmatophyceae; order Eustigmatales; family Monodopsidaceae; genus Microchloropsis; species Microchloropsis gaditana. Next base: position 18,669 of record NW_005803418.1, read on the forward strand.
CTAACTATGAGCGTAAACGGGGTCAAGTATATAAAAGTGAAGGGTCTAGCGAGACCTAGGGCATCATTCGAAAGCAAGTATTTGACCCTGAGCTTGTGGCTCTACAAAGAATCGGAGGCGCCTGAGTTATTCCCATTTTCAAAGTGGGACTTCACATACGTACATATACAGCTAAGAATGAATGTGAACAACGAAACTCATTAAGAGGCTGTACTACTGCTGAAAAAAGAACAAATTTGGTATTTTGCACGCTGGCTAGGTGAACAAAGCCCCAAATTTCCCCTGCTTGTTTATAGGGGCGAGCGAGAAAGCTATGTTTACATCTCTACATATTGATGGGACAGAGGCCTCATTGTCGAGGGAAAAAAAACCCAACTGTTATGCCTGAGGTGAATGAAAAGCGTCATTGACGTGAGGGGCCTGACAGGGCCCCATGAAAAAAATGCCCTGATCTTTCAAATCATGCAATTCCAGTGTCAAATGATTTGAGTAGTAGATTTCCTTTCTACCTTCGATGAAATCTATGTACGTGGGAAAAAATGTCTGTAGGAGTCAACACATCCACAATTTGGCCAATCTAGCACAAATTGAAGGGAGGAAAATTTCCCCCAAAAATGCGCGAAAGCAGCTGGCAAGTAACATACTTGTCGTGTTTCCGGTTATATTTTTTTCCAATTTTCTCATGGTCTTAACACGCAGTTTCAGGTCTACTTCAGCGGTATGAAAGCAAAAAACATTCAAACACTTCATTTATAATGTGTACGGTGGCTTGCTGACAACTTCGTTGAAGAAATAGTCCAGTCTTTCATTCTCGACGAGCATAAGAATACAAGGAAAACGGCAGGGACGTCGTTCAACGCTTTTTTAAAATCTCAAAAAAACAGACGCCACTTATGCAACCCCCCGTCCTTATCAGTCTTCCTCTTCGAACCATACCCGATTCTCGCTCCCAATCTTTCATCGCCCTTACGTTATCCGCGGTGTAGCGGAGCACAATTACACAACAATTCGCAAAACAATCCCGGATACAAATGGCAGACGGCCCACAGAAGAGAATAGACCGCTGAAATGCACACATGCAGATACGGCCCCCCTTAATCTCTTTATTTTCTTCAATACGCGCCCCCTTTTCTATCTTCCTTTTCGTATATAAATATTAATGTGGATCAAAAAAAGCCTGAGGTACAGGATAGGGGGTGAATGGTATGTTTAATTGTGGTATTTATACATCCTTCTTTCCTCCTGACGTGCCATGGGCAGGGGATTTGCGAAAGAAAGCTTGTGGAGATACAAGCTCGCTCGCAAGGCATTCTCGTCCTTCGTGGCCCTATCATTATAAAAAGAAGCTGATCCATGCATTTTATCCTCCATTCTGACAAGCCATCCGTCTCACATACACCCCGACTTCCTCAGGTCTTTCCCGTCACTTCATTTCCGTGATATCGATCTTGTGCCGTCTGGTGGAGTCTGCACGCGCTCCGCGTCGAGGGGGGAGATTGATTCAAGCTAAGAATAGGATTTTTCCTCGGGATTACCAGTTCCACAAAAGCCGTCGGAGTCGCTGAGATCCTTACGTGAGACTCGCCCCAGTACGTGACAATGAGCAGCGCTGCAGTCATGATGCCAAGACCGGGAAGGGAGGAAAGACAGAGAGGAGGAATGGGTCGTACATATCGAATCAGCATGGAGGGGCTCCAGGTGGGAGGGGAGGGGAGTTATTGGGGAAGGAAGAGAGGTGCAAAGAAGGGCAGAAGAGGGAGAGGGAGGGGAAGGGAAAGAGAACGCCGAGGGAGAGGAAATAGACGTGAGGGTTGGGAGGGAAGCACGATCAAGTATCGACCCGAGAATAACTTAAAATCTACCAAACGTCTCCGCATTTATCATAAATTTACCCTCTTTATTCTGCACTCTCCCGCCCGGATCCCCTCCCAGGATTTGAGTAAAACCAGCACGGTAGGTCCTACGCCGAGGGGAAGGAGGAAAAAGAAGAAGAAAGGAGGGAAGGAAGCGTACGGTCAGGGAGCCCACTCACCGGGACCGATGGAAACACACGGCGAAGAGAATGGGGAAATGGCGCCGGTGAGGAGAGGGAAAGGGAAGGGAAGGGAGGGAGGGAGGGAGGGAGGGA
>NW_005803417.1:0-5011 GCF_000240725.1 Microchloropsis gaditana
CCGGTCACGGACCGACTTGGTCAATTCGTACAGGACCTCCACCAACCGGTTTGTCAACGCTCCTCGGTCCACTCGAGCAAAGACAGCAGCAGATGCAAGGTGTATTCGCAAACGCCGGCGTTCTTTATCCCCCTCCTGCTCCATCCGTGTCAGGGTTTCGACATCCGCCTCCTCGTCTCGACCTCGGGCCAAACTCGTCCGCGCCGGTCTGTTACCGCAAAACCCAGACACGAGCTTGACATCAGCCATGCCTGTGGCAAGCTCACCTGGGTCTTTCTCCTCCATGTCGAGAGCCACGTTCCTTATTATCAGTCCCTTGCCCTCCATAACCCCCCCCTGTTCCTCTCCTTCTTGCGCCCCTCGGAACAAGGAAGAGGACGACGAAAATGAGAGATGGTGCCGTCGGCCCGCGAGGCTTCCACTTCTCGCAACCCCAACCTCCCCGACACCATTCAAATACCTTATCGGCGGCATGAAGGACCCAATCCTCTCGATCAGAGCCGAGAGCGCACTTTTGTCAAGAGAAGGATTCTTGCTTTGAGACGCAATGTCCCAACCGGCCAGCACCTCGACCAGATAGGCCAGCCCCCCCATTTTCACAAACGCCAACTCCCAACGCAAAGCCGCGTGATGCTCTCTAGTGGAGGCGTGAGAATCAGATGCGGGGGCCAGAATTTTATCTTTTATAAGTCGTAGGTTGTATAGGAAGCGCATTGGGGACCGTCCGTGGAGAAGGCCGTCCCAAGTGGTAATGTTGCGACAACTACTGTCCCTGTTGCTCGAATGCCGGCTAATACGTCCTTCCACTTCTATCTTTACAGTGTCCTTTGATGACAAGTCCGGTTGATCGACTGGCAAAGCCCCCCCGAGGCACCGGATGGTCTCCTCTATAAAAGGGATGTCAGGCACCATTTCGAGCAGAGCCCAAGCATCTTCTACCAATCGAGGCTCTGGTGCTACCAGCGCAAAGACCCTCTCGAAAAATGCGCGATCTTGGCAAAGATCCAACAATGGGGCAGATTCGTCTTCCCCCTCCAGTAAACTAACGCCAGGCCGGGTTTTCGGGTTCACATGAATCGTGTCTGCCATTGGCTTTGGCAGCAGCACCGCGTGAAATCGCCGCGGCAAATTACTCTTCCCACTGCTCAACAAAAGGTCGTCGTGCTGGTCGCTATACATGACTTGGTTGGCTGTCGATGTCAACCGCACTTGAGAGACCCGGTGCTTCATGTCGGCTGCGACTCGCGCCCGCAGTGCTCCGATTGAAACAATGTCCCGGAACAAGTACCGCAGCTGCTGGCTATACGCCCCATGCCTACCACCACGAACCCCGTTTAGACCCTCCTCCAATTGTCGCACGTCAACCTGGACCGCGACTTGACCTGGACCGGGGTTCAACGCGGAGGCAGCGCTTGCTTCGCGGACTCTCGGCGTCTGCAGCTCCTCCAGGAAAAGACGGAGTAGGGCTAGCGCCCGACGGACCATGACTGGCCTTATCGGTGTCTGGGCAATTTCAGTTCCTGTGTCTCCTCCTTCCCGGTCGTCGGTCGACTCGTGCATTATTACCTCTTTGCAATGTCTCACCAGATCCGCCCAAACACTGGCGCGCTTCAAAATTTGAGAATTGCGAGACTGCAGCCGCGAATGCAAATTAATCAGGAACACACAAGCAGAATTTACCACTACTTTACACGACGCCCGCCAGTACACACGCCATATGGCCTCTAATCCCTCCAAACCGTCGTAATCAGTCACTGAAAATTCTGTGGCGCTTAGAGGTAAGGCCAAGCACTGCTCCGTTCCATTGACAAGCCGGAAGTAGCGTTCCAAACATTGATAACCCGCAACGCCATACTCTCCTGCCCGACCTTCGGTCAAGCATCCCCGAAAGAGATCGTGCACGGTGGCGGGATCCAGGCAAGAGCTCACGTAAGATGAAGAAAGCTGCAATTGAGGTTGCTGTGATGAGGGTAAGGGCCCCCCATACCGCAATGTCGAGGATGTGGTAAATGGAGACTCGTCCGGCATGAGCGTGAGCAGCCATCGGAAAAAGAGAGTCCTCTCTGCCCGACAAAGGGGTTGTAGAACCAGCATCTCCCAGAGCGGCCACAAATGAGACTGATATTCGAGCTGCTGCTCTTTCTCGCTGTTCTCGGAAACATAGCGCATGAAGTCCAGGCGGGTCGATACCTCCTCTTTGTACGAAAGGTGACTCCCACCGTCTCCCGTCATCGTGGCGCCCATCAACAAGCCGTCCTCTTCCTCCTGCTCTTCGTTGTACTCTCCCTCCTCAGTACTCGCGCTACTGCTCCAACTAAGCTGCTGTCGCACGCCTTGCATGTGCCAGTCTCCTTCCTCTACCATTGCCTCTTCTTTCTTTTTATCTCCATCTTGCTGCAACAGCCCCTTTGCTATCGCCGCTCTCCGTGCCTTGTCCCGATAGTTTTTCAGACCCTCTAATATAGTACATAAAATTCCACCATCTCCGGCACAGCCACTCAGGAAGTTCAAGAGCGTTGCCCTAACTACTTTCGCTTGCGGCCTGACATGCGAGTGCTGATGATGGTAGGGCTCGATCACAGGTTGTTTTTCTGAGAGATGGTAAAGGAGATAGAGCACGCCAGCTACACGGCGACCTCGCTCAAGGGCCAGGACAGACCGCTTCATATAGCGGGCGAGAACATCTTTGTTCCCTTGTTTGATAAGGAGGGAGATGATCGCTTGCACGCAGACTTCGACCGCCTCCCTTTTTAGAAACATTCCCATCGCTGACGTGGTGCCAGGCACCGTAATGGATGATGAGAGAGAGGACGTGGACGACACAGAGGGCAATCCGACGGGCGGCTCGGTGGGAATGCTCGATGCACCGGCTGCGTCATTCTCGCCCGAAGGCCCTACTACGGCATTCCATAACAAATTCAGTCCCAAGGGGTCAGCGAGAGCATCCTCACCCTCGACGCCTTTACCCCTCTCTTCTATTCCTGCTCCCTCACCCTCGTCCTCGTCGTCCTCGTCCTCCTCGCCGTGTTTGCCACTTCCCGGCCTAAGCCCGCGCTCCCGGGGTAGGGAGTGCTCCAAGGTGATGGCGGCCTCGGCCACGGCATGAATGAGCTCGATGTGCTGTGTCTCGTATGGCTGCGGTAAGTCGCTTTTCAGCCGAGCATGCATGGCCAAAAGCAAAGACCGATTATTTCTCTGCGCGAGCTTCTCCGCCACAACCCCAATGAGCCGGTAGACGGTGCGGACTTGGGCGTCAGGGTGCAGCGGTGACGCTGCCCACCAGAGGGCGTCCAAGTGGTCCGTGTTCAACAGCCCGTTGTCGGCGAGTACAGTAAGGAGGAACTCTACTCGCCGGACAAGCTCAAAGTGAGTGTCGTCCAGGCCCGGGTGCGTCCCCAAGGCCTCCGGGAGCCCTAGAACAATCTCCAGGACCCGTTCGCGCACCACCCAGCCCAAAAAAAAGTCCAGCCTGAGCCATTTGGTCACATTTTGATTACCGCTTGTATTGCCGTCGGCATTTCCGTACCACTGTCCTCCCCCCAATGCTGCCCCCCCGGTAGCTCTCTTGCTCTCTTTTCTGAGAGCCATTTCCGCCAGCTCGTTGATTAAATGCAGGCCGCGAATGCGAAAATTCAGGTAGGGGCACGTCAATAAGCGCCAGGCATGCCATAAAAGCGTCATTTCCTGAATTTCTTGTAATTGAGGCCCTTCTTTGTACCATACACTTAGTAAACGAAAGGCCTCCCGGTCCACGCCGTCCAACACGTCTTGCGCCGCGCTTCCCCTGTTCAGAACGCCCAGTTCATCGTTTGTTATATGTGTCAGTCTACCCAGGGCATGTCGTCGAACCCCTTCTATGATATTGTCTCCAAACGAACGATTCGCCTCTCGCGAGGAGTAGAAAGGGAAAGCTCGCTGCAGGTGCCCCAGATAGACCGTCACCTCCGCCAGCGGGGCCTCGCGGATGCGAGCCATCATGGCGTCGAAGCCTCCTGTGGCCGCCCAGTGATTCAGGAGAAGGATGAGGAACGCGGAGACCTCTCCGGCGCGGTGATATTGCGGGTGGTGTCGGCCTGTGCTGGCATTGGTGCGAGAAGGCCCGGGCCCTAAGCTGTGTGCAAGCGCGGAGGCAGAGCTTGTCGCGCTCAAGTAAGGGCAACTTGCAGGTTTTAAGATCAGATCGCGCGCTGGCCCGAACCCGTAGGTCTCAAAGAAATATGAGCAGGCTGGATCGGCGTGGAAGACCATGGAAAGGGCCCTTAGGAGGGGCAGCGGGCAGGGAGCCTCGCCCAGGCGGGAGAGCACCCTGGCGAGTAGGGCGTAGGCGACCTTCAGACCCTCCAGCATGCCGAGCAAGGTTGCGTCGTCCTCTTCCGCCGGATATGAGGACGCGAGACATACCTCCATAAACGCCGGAAGCGCCTGCCGACAAAAGTCATCCGGCTCCCCGGGCCCGCCGGCCTCCTGCCCTTCCACTTCCTCGAGGCGCGCCTGCATCCGCGCCACCATATCTGCCAGCTCCCCTGTCGTCCAGGCCCAGAGAGCGCCCTGCGGCCTGACGGACATCGCTCCTTGAGCATTTTCACCCGTTTCGCCTTCCACCGCCACGCCGGTGTGCGTACCCGCCATCGCCAGCCGCGAGGAGACCAAGGGCAGCTCTTCGTCCCAGTCCAGGTCCCGGGGCCGTACTGACACCAGCTCCTCCGTCACCAGCCGCACCTGGGCCACGCACCACTTACCAGTGCTGTCCTTCAGATCCACCATGTCCCCGACCCTCACGCCCTGTGTAGGGGGCCATCCACCCGCTGCTTCCCCCCCGCCGAAGCTGCGGGCGCGCCGGTAGCACAGGAAAAGCGGACGCTCGCTCCTACACAGGGGCTTGTCCAAGCGAACAAACCCTTCTCCCGGGTTTTCATCTTGTCCCACGATCACCACATCCACCAACGGCCCGTCCTCTTCTGCGTGCGCATCCTCCTCGGACCCCCCCTCCCCGCGGTCGGCTATCCCCCCG
>NW_005803417.1:5021-11284 GCF_000240725.1 Microchloropsis gaditana
GCCCGTGGCGGGCGTGACCCAGGAGAAGCCGTCTCCCCGCTTGGCGATGAAGGAGGTGACGGTCCCCGACAGTAGGCCGGCCAGCAGGAGCGGTGTCGAGTACCCCAAGGAGTAGGAGAAGAGCAGGCCCGCGCCTAGGTAGGGCTCGCCTGAGGCCGCGACGAAGCCGAGGATGGAGGCCAGGACCGGCGTCGAGCAGGGGGAGGCGATCAGGGCCGACGTGGCGCCCAGGAGGAAGGCTTGTAAGGAAGGAGGAAACCTCTCCAGCTGCAGGGCGGCGTCGAAGGAGGGGAGTCGCAGGGAGACCAGGTCCAAAAGGTTCAAGCCCATCACGATGGCCACCGCAGAGGCCGTCAGAGGGAGCGCGGCGCCTAGGGCCCCTGCGCCCGCTGAGCCGAAGAGCTTTCCCGCCAGCGTGGCGGAGAGGCCCAGAACGGACAAGGACGTGGCCAGCCCGACCGTAAAGGTGGCAGCGCGGAAAAGCAGAGTCCTCTGGTCGCGCGCGGGGTCCGTGCCGTCGTCTGTCAGATAGGCCATGGTCAGGGGGACGAGCGAGAGCGCGCAAGGGGAGAGCGAGGTCAGGAGGCCCGCCCCGTACAACACGGCCCCACTCACAGGCGTGAGATGTGTCAACTGCGTATCGACGAGCTGCTTGGCCCAGATCTGTATATCATAGAGTGCCAAGCCCACATCGACCGAGCACCGGACGTCACGATTTCGCGTCCGTCGTGGAGTCGGATTCATGCCTAATCTAATTGCGCTGGATGGGCTCGAGACCGGCTTCAAGGTCAAAGAGGGTGTGGTTGTCCGTGACAAGCCGGGCGATGACGATAATGGTATAAAAGTCGACTGATACCGCGACGGTCTTGAGCCTGCATGATTTGGAGGCAGAGCAACAGCACTGCTGCACAATAGGAGCACCACGCCGGCTACGCCCACCAGCACCGACGACAGCGTGCGCATTCGAAGATGAGGAGCCCATTCACGCAAGTGCTGCTCAATCTGAGTATTCCTGAGGGGCGGCTGACTTTCCATGGTCAAGCTTCTGCTTTCAGTCGACGCTGGCCAGGATCCTGAGCTCTGTCCACTTGGGAACCGAAACACCTCCTGCGACCCGTCCTCAATCATATACATGCCTGTCTAATGTCTAAATCCGTGAGGAAATTCACGGCTTTTCATGCATAATTGAGCTCGACACACCTGCCATGAAAAGACAGCAAGGAGGTGGTAGTTGCGATGGTCTAGGCGAGTTGTCTGTCGCTGACTCAAGGAAATGCCAAATTATGACACCGCGGGCCCGTCAGACCACAAAGATGGCACCGCCGTGAACATACCACAGCGCAACACAATGCGATCTCTGAAAGAAAACGTTCGCGTGACGGTTGCTGTGCTGCGAGTTCATACTTTCTTTTCTTTTTTATACTTTTCAGTGCCGTTAACAACTTGCACATGACTCTATGAAGATCTCGAGGCAGACCATCTCAAACATCGTGCCCCTGCTTGACGATTTACTTCCTCACGCTACCAGTTCTTATCTGTGTCACTACGGCAACATGGCCGATGGCACGTCCTACAATCTTGTCATGTGAAGGCCAGTCTGACTGCCTTTTAGTTGTTGCCCGTACTCAGTCCTGTCCTGCAAAGACATTGCCCTTTCCTTGTTGAGCCCTCGCTTGTTCTATCTACAACCCTTTAACGTCCAACGAGAAGCCTCATCCAGCGCAAATAGGCTTAAATTTCTTGCTGATCCTATCGTTCACTCGCTCGTGCAGTTATCAATTATCATCCACTTCGTACACCTTTGTCTCCTTTTCCTGAAAATTGTGCAATGGCCACCGCTGCCCAATGAGACTCGAGGGATGCTCGTTACTCAGCCAGAGGTGTCAGTAAATGGAGGCTGTGAAGGGTCGATAAAGATGTGCTGCCGCTCCTGCAGCCGATAATCCCGCTCGTCGCCGTCCTCGTATCGGACGTGGTGCTTGCCAGAGCGAGGCGAGAAGTGGGTTACCACCCCCCTATAGTGCTCGTCCCCACTCCACTGGATATCAATATGCCGCCCGACTATTTCCTGCGGGTCCATGTCGCTGTCGTAGTCCAAAGGCAAATTTTGGCCCCGTGACAGGTTGCGAATACCTGTCAGAACACGCTGTTGCACGGCCGCGCCCGACCTCACCCCGCTTCGCGCGCCTGCCGTCGAGCCTGCGTCCCCATGGTACTGGGTCTTCGACGAGCCCCCCCCCATCCATCCGGACGTGGTGGCGTTGAAGAAGTCCCCCTTTCCGCTCCCGCCCGAGCTCCGACCCTGCTGGTCCACGAGCCACTTCTCTGCCCACTGGGCCTCCTCTCGACACACGATCTTTCCCTTTTTCTCCTCCTCCGCCGATGCCCCTCCGCTTCCCCCCATAACAGCCCCACCACCGAATGTCAGGAGAGACGTGAAACTGGATGTCCGCTTCGGCGCCTTCTCCCGACGCTCAGGCGAGGCCACGGGTGTGGAGGCCAAGACAACCGCCCCGTCGTGGAACCACTGGCGGACCAACATGTTCTCTCTGGCCAGGCGCATGAGCATCCAAAGCCCGAGTTCCGTCGCCCGCTGGCGAGACTTCTGAGTCTTCAAAGCGGCCAGGATCCGCGGGAGCGACAGGGACACTCGCTCTTCGCGCAAGGAATCCTTCACCCCCAAGACAAGCATCAAGCTGCGGAAGACTGGCTTGATCACCCCTATCCCTTCGTCGCTCCTTCTCGAGGGGCTCTCCTCCTTCCGTTGGCCGTTACCTCCAGTGCCCCCTTGCTCTAACAGCCGGACCATTGCCTCCTGGATCTCCTGAGTCCGTGCCGAGTTTTCCCACAAGAAGTGCTGAAAGAACGGGCGCATCCTCGCTTTTGCCTCGGGACTATCCACCGAGAGGATAAGGCAAGAACAAAAATCGATCGAGCAGACCATTTTTCGCTCTGCCAGGCTCATCACGTGATGCGGCTCCAGGGCCTGCGCAGACCACTGGGTCATGGGAGGCGTGGCCCCGCCCGGTGTTGGGATCACGCAAGCTCGTAACAGGGTCCCAAGCAAGGGCTGGACGGCCGCAGGCACGTCCAGGTCGTCGTCCTCCCTCTCGGCGCTGGCAAACGTGTCTCGACATGGCCCAATATCAGCAGCCGCCTGCTCTGCACTTCCCAGAAGGAGCTCGGCCTCCCGCCTGCTGCCAAAGATCTTCCCGACCGCCCAGACCTCTAATTTCTTCTTCGCAATTTGCAGAAGATCCAGCAAGCACGTGCCTGCTGCATCCTCGAGGACCATTCGACGCGCCCCTTCCATTTTACTCGCCAGCAGCCCCAGCAGGTAGATGTACGAGTCGACTTTTCCGATCCCTCCCGTAGGTCTCACAAGCTCTGCGACGCGATGTCGCATCCGGAGCAGGGCTCCAAACAGACTCAAGCACGCCGTGACATGCGCCTCGGCTGGACCTCTCCTCTCCACACCCTCGTGCTTTGTGTCTTCGTCGCTGTCCGTGGAGCTACCCTCTAGCATGATCGTTACAACGTGGTCAAGGAGCTGGACCACCGCAACCCGCCCCTCCTTCTCCTCCGTATCCAAGAGCAGATCCCACAACAGCCCTCCACCCTCGTCCGCGGGCTGCTCGTCGCAGCTTAGCATTCCAACAACCCACATGCAAGCCGGCAAGCAGCGCGCGTACGCCTTTAGCAATCGAGGGACCCAGGTTCGCACGCCCTCCCAGTCCCGCGCCTCCGTCAGGGTTCCCAGCATGAACTTCGTAGCCAGCCGTAAACCACTCTCCAAGAGCGCGGCCTGTCCAGGATCTTCGGCTTGCTCTTCCCGCTCCACCGCCGTAGGACGGTAGACGGGCTCCAGCAATTGCTCCATAAATTCGAAGTAAGGCCGCGTTAGGATGTTTGTCTTGCGCCAGAAGTCGAGGTTTTCCCGCAAAATTTCCTCCAAAATCGGGGTCGGAACTTGTGGGCGGTGTGCCACTGTGTTACGGGCGTCGTCTTCTGGTCTAATATCGCATCGATCGTAGACTAGCAAGAAGGCGTTGCGGATCCGCTCTCTGGCCCAGTTCCGCCCACCATGGTACCCCCCACCACCGGTTCCTCCCCTCGTTTCCTGGCCTCCGAAGCACTCCACCTCCAAATCGGCTGGGTTGAAATCTGTCACCACGGTGTCATTAAACTCAAACCAGCCGCTCCTTTCACCGCCTCTCTCACGAATGTATGAATAGTAGTGCCCGCTGTTCGCAGTTCCCATGTGGATGACCACTCCTGCCAATCGATACAGGTAATATTCTGGCGGATGCCCAGCCGCACTTTGGGTCCTCTCTCTCAATTCCGCAGAGTCTTCTGCATTCCCAGCTGCTGCGATACCTGTTCCGCCTTTCCTCACTGCCGTCCTCCCCTCCAGGGTGTAAGGATACATGTCTAGATCCACAGGAAATTCTAACCGATCATTGATTTTTATTTGTTGCATGGTTTCATAATCAAATTCAAAACGCTTCAGATGGAGAATCAAATGCCGTGGCAGTGCCGCCAAGCTTGCCCGCTTTACTGTCGGTGTAGCCTCTTTCACAGCTTTGCCGGTGAGAGGATCTTTCGTTTCCCAGGTGTAGTCGCTTAAGATCTCTTCCGAGATGTAAGCCTCTAGAGCCTGGTCGAGGGTTTGGATGTTCTGCACCATCACTGACAGAAAATAACAAGGCTCAAGCCGCGAGCTGTAGCGCCCTCCCTCAGCAATAAGCTCATGAACTAGCGTTCCCCCGAAGGCGTGGCGTAGAACCTCTTCACACTTTGTACCCTGTGTCATACCCTCCACTTGCTGGAAGAACATGAGCAGGAAGTCGGAGACGTCCTGCTGGACGAATACATCTGTAGGCTCCCCGTCCCAATCCTTCAAGGCGTGGCAGAAGCCTTGCGGGTTGTAGTACGCTTTATCGCTTTCCTGCAAATGGGCGAACACGCGCTGCAGCTGATACATCAAACTCTCCTCCTTATCTTCCTCCGCATCTTCAAATGCCAAGATCCCCTCTCGAAAACCTTTAACGTGAAAGAGCTGTTGCAGAGTGCTGTTCATGTAGCAGATGCATCCAAGGTTCTTAAGGCCGACATATCCTGTCCGGTTCTTGCTCAGTCCGCATTGCAAGGACGATGCCGCAGCTGAAGACGATGCTGCGTTCAAAGCAAGCTGACCGGACGCACCAAGGCTCCCGCTTCGCTGCCTGCCCCATATCTGCCCGCCTCCCCCGCCCCCGTGCTGATTAGACTTCTGGCGCCTCCGCGCTGCCTTAAGCCGTCGCCTCTCTTTCTCGTCGGCCGACAAGCCCAACGGATTGTGCCTTTCTAAGACAGCCACTACCTTCCTCAGGTTATCAGGACACTCCGCGCTGAGCTCAAGGACGAGCCCCAAGGCCAGATTCCGACTCACCGGATGTTTGCACTTTGGAGGAGGGGGCGTTTCGATGTACCGCGCGGTATTTGGGTCAGTAGATGGCATCGCAAAGAGGCAACGGTCGAATAATTCCTGAAGTAGGCCTCCTTGGCCAAGCATCACTTTGACCGACCGCGTCCCGTCGCCTCGATGCGGCAAGAAGGCGAGGAGCGCCCGCAAGGACGTCAAGAGTCCCTGCAGAACTTGGTCCTCGTCCGTCTCCGATGCCTCCACGACGCGACGCCGCCTGATTTGTCCCGCTAGCTTGCAGGCCATGCCTTCCGGGTCCACCTCAAGAAGAGCGTCAGGAGCCTTGAGCAAGCGAGTGAGCAGCTTGAAGTATTCCACACACCCGCCTCCCTCTTCGCCAACGTTCTCGACCAAGTCGATCAAGGGGTGCAAGAAGCCCCGTACTGGGTCTAATACAGCGCGGTGTGATAATGATCTCGTTTCCTTCGAAATTTTATTGTCCTCCGCAGAAGTCTCGATGTTCCTCTTTTTCCGCCCTTCCTCCTCCTCCGCCTGCGCCTCTTTTCTTTCCCTTCGCCGACGTCCCTCCACACACAAGCGGTGCACCCCCCGGGCGATGGCACGACGCAGCGCTTCGTCAGGTGCCAGCAGCAAACCGAAATGAAGGAGCTGCCTGAGGAGTGGCGACCCTAGAATCACGTCGAGCAACCCTTCTCCGCCTGCTCCTAGCGACACCAACAAGTCTAGGGTGGTTTCCACGAGGGCTACGTCTTCCGATGCCGGCGTTGGTACCGAGGACTGCTCCCGCTTGCTCCCGTCCGTCCCGAATAAGTCGCCTGTCCACTCCTTCTGGTCGACC
>NW_005803417.1:11294-15282 GCF_000240725.1 Microchloropsis gaditana
TCGGAGCGGAGTGGCGAGGGCATGAATGTACGGTGGAAGCTAGTGTACGAGTGCCCGGTGCAGGGCGGGAGGAGATGTGGACAGACAGGAGTGTATATACGAAGCCACACAAGCGCAGGGAGTACAGTGGAGGGAAGGGGGCAGGTGGCACACGCCGTGTCGCGGGCGTGTGCGGGGCCAGGACAGGGGACGGATGTGGCGAGCGAGACGGCCCCGGCAGAGGACGGGCTGTCCAGTGTGCAAAATCTGGAGGCGTCAGGCGGCATAGGCGGTGCGGTCCATGGCCAGGGCAACGAGGGTCACCAGGGCCGGGGGGCTTAGGTGGGAGATCCCGAGCAAATGTTTAGAAAATTAGCGGACGCGCTGAGACGAAAGAAGCAGGCGGCAGGTGGGTGCGGGGGGTAGAGTAGTGAGACGGGCAAGGGAAAGCAGCAGAAAAGGAGTTTTAGGACAGCGCCGGAGATACAGACGACGGCGAATTTCACGACAAGAAAGAATACGTATGCGAGCATCGCATGGATCGCGCGGTTAAAGTCTGTTCGAATCATTGATCATTGTTCATCTCTCTCGGATATGCCTTTGAGCCTAAAAGGACGATCTCCACATCCACCTCCACCACCTGCACCGCCGCTTCATGTATTCGGGAACATTTTCTAGATTTGTGCCCCATGTCTATGCCCGGGCGCGTGCGCTCTCCCCGTCCCCTCCCTCCGAGGGCCTACTGACTGAAGACGGGCTGCCCCCCCGGTCGAAAGCCCGGATTGACCAAACGGACCCGGTGCGTCTTGCCCATCCCCGCGATCAGGGCCATGTCCTCCTCGGAGAGTTCAAAGTCGTAAATGCCCGCGTTCTCGGCGATGCGCGAGAGGGTGACGCTCTTGGGGATGACCACGTTCTTCTTCTGAGCGTGCCAACGGAGGATCACCTGTGCGGGGCTCTTGCCGTGCTTACGGGCCAACCGCTCAATCACGGGGTCTCGGAGCGCGCACGGCTTACTCGCATCGTTGGGGTCCAGGTTCGCCAAGGGGGAGTACGCGCAAAGGGCAATGCCCTGGGAGTGGAGGAAGGCGCGCATCTCGTCCTGCGGGAGGTAGGGGTGGCACTCGATCTGCACACAGACCGGCTTGATTCGAGCCACGTCCAGGATCTCTTGCACTTCTTGCTCGTTGAAGTTCGACAGCCCTATCGTTTCCACCAGGCCTGCGTCCACCAGCTTCTCCATCTCCTTCCACACGGCTTTGTTGTCGCCGTTCGGGTCGCTTAAATGCCGGCCCTGGGCGTCCTTGGGCCACAAATTTTCCTCTCCCTTCACTTTCTGGAACGCGGTTGGCCAGTGGATCAAGAGCTGTTGGATCTTCGGTAGTTTCAGTTCCCGCAAAATCCGGTCGCAGGCGGGCCGCACCGCATCGGGGTGGTGGTCCGTGTTCCACAGCTTGCTTGTAATCCAGACGTCATTCATCTCTTTGATATATCCCTTCGCTCGCGCCTCATGCAGCCCCTCTCCAACCTCGCATTGGTTCTCGTACACCTGAGCTGCATCTACATGGATGTAACCCAGGCGCAAGGCCTCCACGACTGCGTCTTTAACCTTGCCTTTGTCAGATCGCCACGTACCCAATCCCAGGACTGAAAAACACACATGAAACGTCGGAAAGATTGATCAGAAAAATTCTATGGGAGTAATGCCCACCCCGATCCCCCCTCCACTTACTTGGCATGTTGGCGTGTGGATCACGCGAAGTAATAGAAAGCTGCGTCGCCATGATGTGGGCGTGCTTGAATACCAGTGATGGTGCCTGTCGTGGCCAGGTCAGAAGCAATACGAGGAAAAGGGACCCGAAGAGAGGACGAGGAATCATTTTCCTGAATGAGGGTCAATCGGGAGGTGGAATGAGGAAAAAAAAAGTCCCCGTGTGCACGTGTGCGTGTGCCGTGCGCGAGACGCCCCATTGTTGTTGCCATGCAGTCGGACATGGAGGCCATAGCGACCTGGAGCCGGGAGGTTAACTCCGTATGTGATGCACTTCACAGCCTCTGCGATGCCCGCAGACACGCTCTATCAAGCTATGCCCCTTCCTGGCGACCTTGCACTTCGTGTTTGTATTCCAAAACATACTTATCGTCTAATGTCCTTAGCATCGTCTCAAAAAGGAATGATCAAGGCCTGAAAACGCGTATAAATAGCGCTAGCCGTTGCCAGATGAAGCGTTTGAACGTACTTTCCTCCATTGTCTGGCGCTCTGGACTGGGAGGCGTCACCTGTTACACAGCAACTATACCCCACTATGGCGCCACCAATGGGGCGTTTTCCTTCTGCGCTAGCAGCACCAATAACATGGCAGACGGTGCCTCCTCACAGGCCTCTGGCGGAGACTCAGAAGCGGAGAGCCGGGAAAAGAGTAGGAGTTCTGTCAGCCACCCGGCCTTTACAAAAGTCAAAGGGAGCAAGACCACGCCATCTTCGATAGACATTCCGCCTGATAAACTCTCTCTGGAAAAGGTTCTGGCGGACATGAAGGAGGCAAGCCGGGCAATGGGGGGGACGCTGAGGGGAGAGGAAGCCCTCGCCTTGGTGGCCTTGCTGGCTCGCGAAACGGTCCATCGGCAGACAAACGCCCACCGGGACTCTACACGCCCGCAGCATCTGTCTTCCTCGTTGACATTTCCGCCTTTGTCGGGAGCGAGGCGTCGACGGAGAGCGAAGCAATTCCTGGAGTACGCGGTGTTGTGCGAGAACGCCTACGATTTCTCGGAGGGCAAGGATTGGCTCGAGCCGCCCGCTGGTTTCGAGAGCGTGTCTCGGTGGGACTTGCTCTCCTTTCACAAGGGCGGGGTGTGCATTCCTCGCCATGTGGTCCTGCGCGTGGATGGTGGCGAGGGCACAAGACATCGGCGCCGGAAAACGCGCGTGCTGGTGGTGGTGAGGGGAACCGCCGAGGTCACGGATGCAGCCATCAACATAGCCATGGTGCCAGGAGGCTGGACGCACCGGGGGAAGGAGTACCAGTGCCACCAGGGGATCGTCGAGTCGGCCGAGTTTCTGGCGCGCATGGCCCGGCCCGTGGTGTGGCGCGCCTTGGAGGGCCTGCGACAAGAGGGGGGGGACCCGGGCAGCGAGGTGGAGGTGGTGCTGACAGGGCATTCCCTCGGAGGCGCCACGGCGGCCGTAGCGGCCCTGAAGCTCCAGGGCGAGTTCGGTCCCCGCGTGCCCGTCAAGAGCGTGGGCTTCAGCACCCCGGCCAGCCTCGCCATCGACCTGGCCTCCGCCCCCGCCACCCGGCGCGTCGTCACCACGCTCGTCCAGGGCGCGGATGTGATCCCCCGGTGCTCCACGCGCAACCTGCAGGAGCTCAAGCGCCGGGCCCAGAACGTGCTTGTGGAGGAGGAGGTGGAGTCGATCAAGCAGATGGTGCGGGAGGAGCTGGGCCGACGTGGAGACGCTTGGGGCCGGGAGCTGACGGGCCTGCTCCTGTCCACGGCAGAGGGGGCCACGCAGCAGCTCCCGGGGGCCTGGCGGGACATGCTGCCTCCCATCTTGAAGGCGGAGGGTCGGGAGACGCAGGGCGTGGGCGGGCTCAAGGCGGCCTTCGGGGGGATCTTGGCGCGGTACCTCCCGGCCTTGGCCCCGGAAGGGGGGGGCGGCGAGGACAAGGAAGAGGGCGCAGACGGGGGGGAGGGGAACCGGTCCAGGGGGGTCAACGCCACGGAGAGAAGCAGGGATGATGGGCACACGGCCCTCGAGGGCGGGGCAACGCTCTCCACGGAGGCGAGGCGAAGGCTTGAAGAGGTTCTGGGCGAATACCAGGCCGTCCTGGACGCGGAGATCGCCTTCGCCAAAGACCAATTGGAGCGCATCAAGCGCCAGACCTTCCAGTACTACCTGCCATCGTCCTTGGCACCTCCAGCGGTGTCGGACGGAAGGGGAAAGGAGCTTACCCACGGCCAGGAGGGGGGGAAGGAGGTTATGGAGATCGGAAGAGCGTCGTGT
>NW_005803417.1:15292-16228 GCF_000240725.1 Microchloropsis gaditana
TATTCGACGTAGGCGCTGCGCAAGAGATGCTGCAGGCCCTGGTACTGGAGAAGACGAGGCTGGCGGCATCCGCCGTGAAGGAGGAGGCGGAGGAGCGAGCGCGCGACCTCCTCTCGACGGTGGGCGCGGAGGGAGTGAGGGAGAAGGCGATGGAAACCTTCCAAGCGGTGGCGGATTCTGTGCGAGGCCTGCGGGCCCAGACTGAGGCGGCGCTGCCGGGAAACAATGAGGAGCGAGCAGGGCGGGAAGCTGTGCAGGAGCCTGAGCCGTCAGCCTTGTCTGCCTCGAGCCCCGAGACCAGGGGCTCTCTCGCGGATGCCCCCGCAGTAACAAGTGAGGAGGGCGAGTCGGAGGCCTTGTACCCGCCGGGAGAGATCTTCCACATCCAGCCCTGCCAGAGCCCGGGGCCCGCCGCCCGGGAGGGTTCCAAGGAGGCAGGCCGTCAGGGAGCCGCCTGCGGGTACGAGCTCCGACGGGTGAGAGACGTCCGCTTCTTCGACGGGATCGTCCTCTCATCGGACATGTTTTCGGCCCATCTCTTGTCGAGCGTGGTCCGAAGTCTGGAGGCGCTGGCCGGGGAGAAGGACTGAGCGCGGGTACGGAGGCCACTTGCCCAGACTCGGAATTCGAGGGCGAGGCTCTCCGAACAGATTCGGGGGGGAGTCGGTACGCTGCGGGCTGTACAGAGATGTGGTCGACGTTGGAACGAGGGGCGTACGACTAGCATCCCTTCAGTGTCAGGTGTTCGTGACTTGAGATGCAATGTAAAGGGTATTTCTCGAAGTATTGAGATGCCGCGAGCTCCGAACAAAATAAAAAGTGAACGTTCTCAACCGTCTTTTCTAGGTGGCTGACTGCTTTTAAATTACAACGCGCTGGAGTATGGCATATGACCGCACACAACATGTTCTCAACGAATGTCCCGCTGCCGAAACC
>NW_005803417.1:16238-20714 GCF_000240725.1 Microchloropsis gaditana
CGACAGCAGGTTGACGCACGACAAGCGCGGGGTCCTCAGCATGGCGAACTCGGGCAAGGACACGAATCGGAGTCAGTTTTTTATCACCTTCAAGTCCTGCCGGCACCTGGACAACAAGCACACGGTTTTTGGGAGGGTGGTGGGGGGCATGGACGTGCTAGGGAGGTTGGAAGGTGTGGAGGTGGGGAAAGAGGACAGGCCGAAGGAGGAGGTGAAGGTTTTGAAGGCGGTGGCCTTGGTGAACCCCTTGGAGGAGAGTGATGCCCAATTTGACGCCTTTGTGGAGGGGCGGCGTCAGGAAAGAGAGGCGAAGCAGGCCTTCCGGAGAGACAACAACGCACTGGGGTTTACGCGAAAGGGAAAAGGAAAGGGAGAGGAGGGCAATGGAGTACTCTCGGCACGAGAAGCGGCCGATGCAGAGCGAACGGAGGGCTTCTACTCGCAGCCCGGTCCGCAGAAGAGCGTCGGCGAGGGCGTGGGGAGGTACTTGGGAAGCGGGGCAGGGCAAGGGAGATTGGGCGGGGGGACGGTGCTGCCGCAGAGGACGGCGGTCGTGGGGAGTGAGGCCGCCTACATGCAGGAGGTGGTCGGTCCGGCGGTGCACGTCAAGGAGTCGAGCAAGGCCTTTCAAGAGCTGGCGGCGCAGGAGGAGAGGAAAGGGGGGTCGAAGAAGAGACGGGTGGCTGGAGCCTTCGGGAACTTCGAGGGCTGGTGAGGGGGGCAGGAGGGGTTGTGTGGATAGTCCGGGCGGGGGAAAGGGTGTACAGGTCTTGGGGCACTGCGCTGAAAGCTAGGCGTTTATCTTCTAAGTGTGTTTGAAACGTCGGCCTTGACAAAAAGCGAAAGTAACAGGTGCCCGTCGTCCGAACCTGACGCTTTCCTTCCCGTTCAGTCCCTTGTTGCTTCACTCAGTTACCATCCGTCTCCGCCGCCAATGCCGCGTCATTTACCACTCCAGATCGGCAGGCGTGACCGGATGCGTTAATGGTATGACTGAACGCTTGTCCCTGTCTCGAGGGAGGGCTTTGCGCATGTCTGTGGGAGGAGTCAGATGATAGATGTGCATCAAGCTCACGTAAGAGTTGTCTCCTTCTTACCCCACAGTCCTTCCCGCCACTCCCCTGCCTACCATAAGCATCCTCTTCTCCAGAATAGTAGCCCAAGACCTGCCGGTAGACAGAGTACCCGAAATTCTCGTACATGCGTATCGCTAAAGTGTTGGAGACCCGTACGAAGAGATCCACGAAGTAGGCGTTGTAGCCCTCTGTGGATACCTCCTCCAGCAGGTCCATCATGAGCCGAGCTCTTCCCAGGCGCCTGTATTCAGGGGCGACAGTCACCGCTGTCACATGTCCGTGCCAATTCTCTCCTTTTCCCTCCGCCTTGCCCATTATGTACGACGTCAGACGCTTCCCGCCGGCGTGTGGAGCTTCCTCGACAAGGAAATACTCGGGCCACGTCGAAAGGTACTGGAGATAGAACCCCAAGTTGTATGTCTCCGTGAGCACGTCGAGGTTGACGTTATTAAATCGGAGAAGGTCGTCGCATGTAAAGCGGCGCAAGGTACCCTGACAAGGCCGGGAGGTAGGAGGAGGTTGCGATGTGCATGTTTGTTTCGATGAATACCGAAAAATACGATGAGTAAAAGACGGAATGACTCCCGACGAGTACTTGAAAGGGACCCTAACACTGCCAAGCTCGAAAGTTTGCGACAGATTTACGGTCTTGAAAAGGTAAAATTTTAAAAAAAGTAGTCTCAGCAAGTCGGGGGAGAATTACCAGAACCTTCGCCTTGGCACTTACCATGCTTTCAAGTGACCTTAACGCGTAGATTGGGCAGTCGTGCTTGCAGCCGTCCTACAAAGTTGCGATGATGACCGTCTGAGCGTCGTGAAACCCATTTCAATGCGGACGGCAGCTCTCAAGGAGGGGGGGGGATATTGCGCCCCCGGCCCCCCCGAAGTCAAGCATGGGACGCGAGGCGCCCGAATTCCAGCCTTCTCGGCCTCGCCATTCATACACGCGGGCAGCGCCGTGATGCCGGGCATTCCACGGGCTCTTTGTGCCCATCGTGGGACTATTTGCAGGGAGGCATTCAAGTTGGCAGGCATGAAGGCCACTTTGATTGCAAGCGTTGTTTTCGGCAAGGAAGAAGGCGGGCATCAGTGCCTCGCTTCGTGAAGACCTTCGGGGCCACGGCCGAGAAAATCGCAACATCGTGTGATTGATAGGTTTGTAGCCGCTATGCAACAGTGTAGAATCAGGATGAGGCACAGTATTTTTTTTTAACATGTTGCAACAGCAGCCCAAACCCAGTACAGGAGCACGCCGAGAAATGTGTTGGTCTTCTTCCACTTCTCTTTTCCTCTCTCCTCACCGAGAAAATTATCCCTGATCACACCCTACCAGTACAGAATAAGTATAAACGTACAGTCACAAGGCGTGCGTGCACCCGCACGAACTACCAATAAGGTGAGTATCGGCTTCTAGTAGCACAGTCATGGCCAGCCCCAAGACGGCGTCTTGCGTTGGGTTCGCACACGCGTTCTGATGACGCGATAGCTCCCTTCCTTAAGGATATGCAGTGTTTTTTCCCAACATGTGGCTTGTCCATATCTGTCCTACTGGATTGTTTCGTTGGCTTGTCTTATCGCACGGGAGGGGCGCTTCACTTATAGGACGTCGCACTCAAGCCCCGTTGCTGGACGGATGGCGATCTCTCCGTCCATTATCACAGGGTCTCACGTCCTGAAGCGCCGGCACGGGATGTCTGGTATGGAGAGCAGCGACGGCGAGGAGTACACTTACCAGGACGAAAGCGGGGAGGAGGATGTGGGGGGCGTGGAGAGTCAGGAGGAGGAGGAGGAGTACAGCTATTCAGACGGGGAGGGGGGGGGTGCTCCTGTGCCCCTCCCGCCGCCCTCATCCTCCATGGCGGACGGATGCAAGGTGATCGACGCGGACGAGCTGCGAGCCACCATGTCGGCCCTCATTGACGATATCTCCAGCGTCCTCGCCATCCACCCCTGCGCGGCTGCCGCCCTTCTCCGCCACTACAATTGGAACAAAGAATCGGTCATCGACTCTTTCTGCACGGACCCAGACCAGGCCAAGGAGAAGGCGGGGATCATGCGCTTTGTCCCGGACCTGCAGACCTCGGACAAGGGCCGGCTCTGCGGGATATGCCGGGAGGACGTGCCCGCCGAGGCCCTGGTCGCTCTCGGCTGCGGCCACTTCTTCTGCCGGGGCTGTTTCACGCAGTACCTGGTCAGCAAGGTGGAGGAGGGGATGGGCTGCCCGCTCACCCGCTGTCCGGAGTATCGGTGTCCTGAAATGGTGACGGAGAATTTCTTTCGCGTCCTAGTGCCTCCCGCCACCCTGGCGGCCTATTTGCGCTACAGCCTCAAGTCCTTTGTCGACATCTGCAGCGCCTTCCGCTGGTGCCCAGGACGGGGCTGCGACTTCGTGGCCATGGGCAACAGCTCCCTCCGGGCCTGTCTGTGCAAGTGTGGGATGCTCTTCTGCTTCCGCTGCGGCGAGGAGGCCCACGTGCCTGCGTCCTGCGAGGACATGGTCACTTGGGTGGAGAAGTGTAAGAACGAGTCGGAGACGGCCAACTGGATCCTGGCAAATACCCGGAAGTGCCCAAAATGCGCCACGCGCATTGAGAAGAACCAAGGCTGCAACCACATGACTTGTCGCCAGTGCAAGTTCGAGTTCTGCTGGATCTGCATGGGCCCCTGGACCGAGCATGGCGCCAACACTGGGGGGTACTACAAGTGCAACAAGTACGACCCGTCGACGCCTACAAAGGACGAGCAGGACGGGGCCAAGGCGAAGGCAGAGGTAAGCCTGAATTGGGGGGGACTCTGTTTGTCGTGTCGCGTGGGGGGGCTGTCCTCGCGCGCAGGCGTCAGGACCGTGTCGGTGCGGAGGCTGTCTCTGCGTCGAGCAGGATTTGATTGTTTGTTGCGGGGCACATTTTCACCCCTCTCGAATCCGCTCCGCCCTACTGCCTCTCCTTTCGTGTCCATACAGCTGGACCGCTACCTGCACTACTACCAGCGGTACGACAATCACCACAAGGCGCAGGAGTACGCGACCAAGCAAGAGGAGGAGATTGAACGTCGGATGATGCGTCTCCAGGAAACGGACGGCTCACGCTGGATCGACGTCCAGTTCTTGAAGGTGGCGAACGAGAAGCTGGTGGAGTGCCGGCGAGTGTTGAAGTACACCTATGTCTTCGGGTACTACCTGCCGGAGGGGACGGCTCGGAAGCGGCTCTTTGAGCACCACCAGGAGAACCTGGAGAAGTTCACGGAGCACCTGTCATGGCTGAGCGAACAGAGCTTGGAGGAGTTCAAAAAGGAGGAGAAGCGGAGCGAGGTGGTGAACTACACCCGTGTGACGGAGACCTTCCTGAAGAACCTGCTCAAGAGCGTGGAGGACGGGCTCATGGACGAGGACGGTGAGGAC
>NW_005803416.1:0-20714 GCF_000240725.1 Microchloropsis gaditana
ACCTCCCTGCCTCCCACCCCTCCCTCCCGTCCGACGCACCCGGAAATGCCAGCTCAACAGGCCCCGTTTCTTTCCCACCGCCTGCCTGCCTGCGGCCCCCACCGTGGGCCCTTGCAAAGTCAAGGCGGAGTGCGACCGTAGCATTGAATCACACGCGGATGCCTCGCCTCCCCACATCGGCACCAGCGTATCCTTCTGCTCGCTCTCCCTCCTTCCCTCCCTCCCTCCCTCCCTCCTTCCCTCCCTCCCTCCCTTCATGGGGGTCGTTACGCCCGACCGGGTCACCGCCATAGCCAATGTCTCGGCGTTTTCTCTGACTTTCTCAATCTCCGAGGCTATCTCCGGCGTCTGCCGAACCAGGAGGCAGGCAACCTCATGCAGCGTCAAGCCCGCCTCCAGCACGGCAATCTGCAACATCCGGGTAGTTATCCGCAGCAAATCCAGCGCGGCCTCTCCAATGCCCAAGTGGGCCTGCAAGAGGGTGGCGTCGGCTTCCGCATCCCAGGAGGCAATGTAGGCACGCGTCGCCGCATCGCAGGGTTCGTGCATTTGCCTCCATCCAAACCAGCACAGGTTCAGCGTGTCGTCAATGCAGAGGGTCTCGGGGAGGCAGTAGCCGTGGTCAATCGGGATCAGTTCATAGCGGGGCCCCCCAGGCTCTCCCTCCCTCCCCCCCCCCCGCCCCTGTGACTCTCCGCACCAAGATGTTTCCACCGTTCCGGTCCGAATTCAGCAAACGCAGGTCCATGAGCGCGATTTTATGCACCTCTGCCACCGGGAAGAGGGAGGACGACAAGTCTTCCCCCACATAGTCGTGGCGGATGTACTCCTGGAAAGAACCCACCTTCACGCTCCCTTCCTGCCCGTCATTCCCGCCGGCACACACCGAGGACGGGAGGTAGTGAAACGCCGGGTGCCGGGCCTGCACCATGATCGTCTCGGGCACGCCCGCAAAACCTTCGTGGTCGAGGAGAAAGGCCGCTACCTCCCTCACGTAGCCCTCCCCGGGGGTCACCCCTGGACGCATCTGGAACACCTCCACCCTCCCCTTGCCTCCCCCGCCTCCCCCGACTTTTCCCCAATCGGCCACCAATTCTGGCCCTCGCGGGTTCCGGGGGGCGTAAGGCTCTTCATCCGAGGGCTTGAACACCGCCAGAGGTCGGCGTCGAGGGTCGTAGAGGAAGTACGTCCCTCCAAACCCTTCCACTGTCAGCTTGGGACCATTCACGCCCATGTCCATTGCGCGCCGCACCTTCCAGGTGGGGAAAAAAACGGTTAATTCCAACATTTACATCCGCCCGACCGTTCATATCATGCAGGTTGGATCAAAGGCTTAAAAAGACATTTCCGGACAGAAAGCTGTCTGACACCGATAAATCAAAAACCCTCTCTTCGCCTGTCCCCTCCGACATGGGAAACCAAGGCATTTACGCAATACGGACCAAGCCAGCCCTCTCCATACATGTCATTTACCTGCTTCAAGGCCCGTCCCAGGCGCCGAGGCGGGGGTAGGAGCCCGTAGGGTCGCAAGATGGGCACCGCACGGTCCCTGTCCAAGGAGGAGGGAGGGGCGATCGTGAAATAAATCGTCTCGCCGTCGCGCACAATGCCGCAGTCTTGCAAGGAATGCCCGTAGTTGCTCAGCTCCCGGAGGCCTTTGGCTTTCGCATCCAACTGCTTATTCCACGACATGCCCGTAGTGTTGCGACGCCGCAAGTCGGGGAGAGCGCAGGGATCCGACGAAGGAGACACGTAGGCGGAGGGCGGTGGTGAACAAGGAAGGGGGGCAGGGCGAGCGGCACAGGTGGGGCCAGAGGGAGAAGAGAGCTCACGCCCGTTGAAAAAGAGACGTTGTTTGTTCATGGGCACGTGCAGGAGGGTTTGGAGAGTCTGTTTCACGTCCTTGATGGTGCTCCAGCTTTTGAAGGTCAACGGTCGTTTCCCCCCCTCCAGGACGCCCTCCCGCCCGCCCTCTACCTCGCCCCTCCGCCCAAGGGAGGATTGAAGCGCTTTTTCCCCCTTGCGCCGCCCTGTGCGACGCGGGTTCACTTCCTGCAGACAAGAGAGGAAGAGGCAAGGAGCTCAACACAAATGTATCATGAAAAGGGTGATACCGACGGCCTCCCTCACGAGCATAGGGTCCCATTCACAACAACAGCGCCTGCAACCTTTCCTCTCCTTTTCTCCGTACCTGTACATACACCTTTATGTCTCCAAACACCATCCCGGCTTGATGCCCTTTTTCTCGGCCCCGCGCACCCAAAGATGAAGCCATCTGCTCAACGCCCTTCGCTCCCACAGTCTTGAGAATCTTGGGTTCCCCCTTGCAACCTCAACTGCAAGCCCGATGCGCTTCACGAGCTCTAACTGGATACTCCTGTCGAGAAACACCTTCTCGGTCTTGGTGAAAGAATGGTTCTAATCTTCGTACTCCACAACTTCTTGTTCCAATCTTCTTGGTGCCGCTGTGGCCGCTGCGTCTCTTTGGACGTCCTTTCTCTTTTCTCACCCCCACGTGTGCGCTCAGCACCCTTCCCCTTGTGTCGATCTTGTAACACGCTTTCAACTGTCAAAAATCCGGGTATTCTTGTCCGTGTCCTGCCTTGCCTCCGCTGACGTGCTAGGACAAATGCTTTCTTTCTCCACTTGTTCTCTTTCACGTAGATTCCTGTTTCTTAGCTTATTTACCCTTTCTTAATCCAGTGATTTCCCACAAAGTTTCACCCCAAAACGTTGCGGCTTTCTGTAAAATGACAAATTTCGCGCTTGCACGGACTTTCCCCCGTCTCGCTACGCTTCGCAATGGCTCGTGCACTACCGAATCGGTGGCAACGTACACAGAAACCAAAGTGATGGGTAGAAAAAATGCCGGTAAAGAGGTGTGTGCTTGCTAATTGCAGCGTGAATCGACGCCCACGCTCGGTTCTAGAGTCGGTTGACCCTGTACAGAGAACTCACAAACGTCTCTTTATCCCCCTTTTCTCCCACACAACCAGTTTTTCCGTCCTTACTACGCCGGAACAATGATAGTTTAGGCAGCGGATCGATGTATTCACACCTTTATTCACTCTTTTCAACTTATATTATTGACACATGCTTCACAATATCCGGGCAATAAGTACAAAATGTTCTATATCCTGCCGTGGCCAAGCAGCAAAAAAAGTCAGTACAGTCTCTTGCGTTCAATTACACAGTGCAAGAGGCAGGAACAACAAAAGTGAGCAAAGGTACAGTCCTATCGTGGCGGGCGTAGGAGAGAACGGGGCCTGGACAGGAGGGGAGAGGGGTCGGACAGGTGTTGCCCTCCTACCACGTGCTATGATAGGGCGAAGAACTCCGGAGAGTGCAAGGATAGACGCAGGTAGTGACCCCTTCTCTCAGATGTTAAGCCTGTAGGTCAGAAATTTTCGGAATCGGCAAATTGTGAGATCGGGGCTGTGATAACCCCTGTTCTTCAGCTACTATGTTCGTAGAATTCCTTCGACATTCACCGTTAACTTAGACTCAGAATACCCCAGTGCGAAGAAGCTTGCGTTTTGCACCCCACTCCATCAATCTTCTCCTGTTTTTCAGCTTTACCTCCGAGCCCTGCCTTTGTCTCAAATCCTCTTCAGAGTCCTACTCCTCCGGCACCAAGTCGCTGCCACTTGCTCGACCAAGAAGCAGTGCTGAAGCGTTTTAGATCGTGTCTGATAATTTTCAATGCCTCTGTGATAGGTACGACAATTAAATTTTGTGAGCGTGTGCCTCGGCACGCAGATTTCGAGTAGCTTGGTTGTGTCACGTCCTTCGTCCCTTCTAAACAGAACTTCTAGACCTCAAAACTTGCAATCCACAAAGACGAAAATCGTGTACCCATCGGGCCTTGGACACGATGCAGTCCTTCAAGCCTACCCTCCTTCCCCCACGTGTGTGCATGCCGATCCATGCGCGCGGAAAGGAACATTAAAAATTACGGCAAAGTGCATGGGTGACCCCCCGCAGGAACCACCTTGACACCCTCGTGCATGCCCGAGCCCGTATCATTCCACGGCACGCACGGCTTGACAATTTCCCTCGCACGACCTTCCAATTGGGATGCACGCTTACATGCCATCCACCAGCTTACATCCGCTACACGGACGTGTAGCGAGGGGAACCGTGGGGCGTGTGCGGGGCTAGGTCTGGGGTGCGGCTTGTTGAGCTTCCCTTTTTCCTACTCGCTGTCCTCCGCGATCGGCTCTTTCCATCTGCCGAACGCGAGCTAGGGACTGAATGGGTCATTGGAGACCCATGGATGCCGGGACGGGCGTGCAATGCGTGATTTTGAGGGTGAAAGGATGCATAGGGGTGTACAGATTGCCATTGAGGGAACTCCGTCGCATTCTGGCATCTTCTCTTCGCTTTCTCTTTGTCTGCGCCGTCTCACAGATACGATTCCGTTTGGGGGGGGGGGGGGGGGTTCTGCGCGTGACCTGTATTCCTCTGATCCAGACTACTTGAACATTTTCTTCTCACTTATTATTCCAACCATTTTTTCATACGACAGCGGAGGGACGGAAGCATGGCAATCACTAAAGAGATCCTCGCTCATGGCACGGGTGAGTGGGTAAAAAGGCATTTCTGGACAAAATGGGCCGGGAAACAGAAATTCGATTCGATCTGTTCGCGATTTAACGGAAATCTTCCTTAGCCCTTTTCAGACCTTGGTTTTTCGAGAAATTGAAACTCTCATACACTCATGTACGCATCCCAATACAGTCAAAATCGCCTGGCTTGTGACGTTTCCCCTAATTTGGGTGGGCTTGTTTACAAAAGGTAAGAAAAGAAGAAGGTTAGGCAACCTGTTGCAACACTACGCGGATCTTCAGGCATGTAAGGGTAGCCTTTCCAGACGCAAACATCACGTCGCATCAATGTGCTCACAAAATGTGTGCAAATATTCTAAGAGTTTATGAACCGGAACTCAGCCGTAGGAATTTGCGACATAGCTGCAGTACTTGGGCTTTCCTTTCCTTAATGCGCTTCGATCATTTCAATTCTTTTGTGTTCTTTATTTCAGGTTGGTTTGATTTCGCTTACAAGGGAAACCCGGAGGCCGAGTCGCTCGCATTTCGCAATGATTACACCGCTCAATACGGCTTGTTTGGAATCGATTTCGAAACTCCTGAGGGTATCGTGCGCACCGGCTACAGTGGATGGGCCGTGGCCAACTCGGCCCATCCTAATGCCTACCTGAGCATTCATGGGTCACGAGTGACAGCCATCATAAGCGCAGTCGCATGCATTTTGACGGCAGTGACATATCTCCACTCGAAGAAGGCCCCTGCCGAAGCTTCCGTGTACATTATGGGCCGATGCGCCTGGCTCGCCACGTTGGATTTGGCCCTCAACCTGACGACGCTCGGCTTGTGGAGCATCACGGCGTAAGTAACGGGTGGTGTCACCGTTATATAAATGGCTGCTCATGCATGGAGACGGGTGAAAATCGGAACATGCCGGCGGCTTTCTGTGTGATGTTCGTTCCTGTCTTGCGTGGTACGTACCGCCCTTCCCCTTCCAACCCCCCACAACAACAGCAACAGCCCTGCCTTCAACACCGTCTGCGAACACCAGGGCTGTTTCGCTCTGCCTACTGAGAACGTCTCAAATTCCACCCTTTCCTACGCCTGGGGCCTCCTGCTCGTGCGCGTGGCTTTTCAAATCCTCCTGGCGGCAGCGATCGTCCATATGACCCTGGCCAAGCGAGCCAGCGTGAAATTTTGCTCCGAGGAACACGAGGGCCACTATACCGAGCCCTCTGCCCCGGGGTTGGAGGTGTCGCCGAGCAAAGCGGCGGTCTAACTGGGAGACGACGCGTTTGGGAGGCGGGTAAGGGTTGCTGGGGGCTATGAAGGGTTGGAAGGATGCGGTGTATTCCAGATGCGTGAGAGCAAGCAATAGTTGAATGTAGGATTTCCAAATCCTCTTAAGCTCGAGATGGAAAAGTCACGTGGCGAGAGGCGACGCATCATGGTATCTTCATCAGGCACGATGTTACAATCGTCTTTCCGGCACAGGGGGTCCTGGAGGGCTGATGATGCAGTCCGGGGAGGCAAAGAATATTTGGTGCTCAATACAATTCCACGGGCAAGGAAAATGGGCTCAAACCGTAAATACGAAAGGGATGGATCTATTTGGGGTGTCAGAATTGACATGGAACGATGCGAGAAACGGTTTGCGTGGGGAAATGACAAATTGAAGACCCTCATAAATTGGGAAAATTGGGAGATGATAGGAGAATTGGGAAGAAATTTGGGGGAAGGGGGGGGAAGGTAGCTCATAAAATGAGGAAACGGATGGCAAGGATGACATGCCATTGAATTTATCAAGGCACTAGACGGGAGGGCACTCAGCATCTGAAGCTTAGTCGAGACAACTTTGACTACGACAAAGATGGAGCTCCGAGAAAAGAAATAAGAGATAGTGGAAGGCAGTGGACGCATGTAGAAACGTCTTTTTACCAAATTACTGCCGAAAGATTTAGCTTCTTTCCATTAACCATTGATTTGATGCGCGCGGATCTTCCCTTGTTCTTTTCCACAACGGTCACATAATGCAATCAATTCCCTGACCTGAAGCTTTCCGATGATGCATCGTCGTTGCTTGTTCTTCTATGGCTCATTTTTGAATTGCAGAGATTTGCATGCTTCCAAAGGACTCAGCAAGAGTTCGACCTCGTTATTGGAAAAGCCCTATTCCATTCTTCGTCTTACATATCGTCAGCAAACGCTCGTATGCGTGGAAGCATCTCAGAATTTAAAAAATATCACGTCTATCTACATTTCTCCTTGCCTTGCATCTTTCCTCTGACCGTCGGACGTGAAGACTATGCAAAACGTCCTCGACATAGGGTGCATTCAGTCCCTTTTCTCCAAATCCTTCCCACAGTTTCTCTCCTCCTCCTTCAGTCATACATGCATGTAATGGGTAGGGAATATTCCACAAACAGGAAAGCGCAATCGATGTCTATGTGGCACTGCGTGCCCTTCCACCTCGCTAATCTCCGGGAAATCAAAACTACAACATGCCTCCTTCTCTTTTCCCTCCGCTGGACCTGAAAGGTTTGGCGTCTTCGTGGCCAGGCTCACCACAAGTCTTTTTCAAATAAGTAAATGTCAAAAGCACAAATAAATTAAGTAGCTCTTTGCGTTCTGCGCTAGATCCTTGTGACCTGCGTGTCGTGGCTGATAACATCAGCTTGCCCGGTGAGATGCCCGTGTGAGAGAGGGGATGTAGAAGAGGTATTGGAACTGGCCGCGCAAGCCGAAGATTGGGGACTGGCTGGTGCATGTCTGTTTCTATCTCCCTTCTTAGAGGCCTGAAGACTTTTGGAAAGGGAAGAAAGGAAGACGAAGGCGGAGGGAGAGGTGGGCACCGGCCCCTGTCCGTGCTCGGCTGCACGTCCTTGCCGCCAGATTTTTTTCCGCGCGCTTTGCTCTGGCTGCTGCTGAGGCTGCCATTTTTCTGCTTGGTTCGCCGAGAAGGAGGGCTGAGGCGCCAGACGCTTCAAATCGACCGAGCAGGCCTCCACCGCCCGGATCAGACGTCCTAAGGTGCCGTTTAGCTCCTCCCTGTCCTTTTCCCGCCCCTTTTCCATGGTCTCCACGCGCCTGGATAAGGAAGTTACGGCGTTGGCCATGTCTACAGTCCCTGCGCTCTTTTTGGTGGCCATGGCTTGTTGTTGAAGTTCTATAACCGTCAGTAACTGTCGCCGCTCTTGGGCCCAGGCTTGGCGGGCGCTTTGCAGCTGTCCCCAAAATTTGGCCCCGTGATCCTTTCTTCCCCCTTTTGCCCCTCCTCTTGTCCACGTGTCGGCATGATCCCTGTCATGGACGGTCTCCGTCGTCCGGTCGTTCTCGGCGTGTTCGGGCCCATGCCTGGGTTGGTGAGGATTCGCCTTTCCCCTCGTCCCGGATTTTCCCTCCTTCTCCCCGGCCCGTGGTTCCTTTTCGCTGGCGCTTGACGACTGCGGGGGCATGTGGGAGGGTTTGATGTCTGTAGGCGAGGTAGGAGTCGTCGGCCGCGGTCGAGAAATGGGGAAGGACGCGGGAGAGGGCGTGAGGGAGGGAGGGGCGGAGGAAGGACCGAAGGGCTGATGATTGGGGGATAGGTCAAGGAAGACTTCCCGGAGGGAGCCGCTTCCTGTGGGTGGCGATGGCATGGCGCTTTGTTGGAGGTGATGCTGAATCCAGGATGCAGTGGGTTTCAGGTAATTGGTCTCTTCAAGCAAGCTTCGCGGCAGTTGACGCTGTGGGCTCAGGCTGGTACTTTTGAAAATAGGACGTGCCTGGCTGCGTCCTGGTCGCAGTCTGGGATCTTCCAGGGTATGACTTCCTGAATCTTTGTCAGGAACAGCGCTTGGAGGCAGGAGTGGGAGCAGGTTCAGACCTTCAACCGGAACGTCAGTTTTGATCCTTCCCTGCCCCGCGGCGACGGCGACGTAGGAGGTGGAGGAGGACCTCCGCACAGGTGATCGACCTCGCTGGGTGCCTGTGGAGGCATGGATAGCTCCAATGGCAGCTTGTTGTATTTCGCGCGCTTTTTGGTGCCGCTCGACGTGCTTGCGGGCTTGCCGTTCAATGTGAGGTGAGACCGGCGAGGTGGGACCCGCCACTTTCTTACCGGCCGTGGCGGTGTCACGGCCGTTATCAGCGTGTGAATCTCTGGTAAAGAAATGCGGTTTAAAAGTATATGCAATGGCTTCCTCAAATTCGATTTCGGCGCGTCCTCGTGCTGCTTTGACACGATCAGCCCACCGGTGCGCACTCCACCAGTGGAACTGCTTCTCGTAAATCCTCGTGTGCTTAGATGTGGAAGGCGAAGGAGGCGATAAAGGTCGTGATGGTACAGACTCATCGACGTCCATAATCAGAATATGCAACTATATGGAGTAAAACCGATCTTGGCGCCAAATCTCATCAAGGCGTTGATAAAACCGGTGAAGTACGACCATACAGAGGTAAGCTTTGCGCGACTCTCACTCGCAACCAATAATCGGTCAGATGTCCGATTCACGCCCTGTATTTTTGAAGTTTGATTTGGATTTTCATAGAATTTATTTCATTTCTGCTACGACGCGCTGTGCTTCGCAGAGAAGATTTTTGTTTGTTCAGAGGTGATGACCATAAGAGCGGCCCATCCGCACGAGACGGCAAGCATTCTACAGCCCGATGCCCTCAGGACTATCGCATATGCACTCCCGCCACTCATATCATACGAATACTGTGCAGACAGATAACCGGCTAGCCAAATTGTTTTTCAAAAGCACGGAGCATGAATCTACGATGGACGGACCGGCCTCAGAGAACAAATATTCCCTGAGCCCAGAAACCGCCGGGAAAGTAACGGTTCAAGGGGGATCCCGGCACCCAAAATAATGTCACATGACACTTTGGAGGGCGGCGGTGGTATCAAATGTCCAATGCACGTATGGCTTTGACACTGATATGGTGACGGGTTAGGTGCTTGTGGCGTAATTTCAGGATTCTTCCTTGGCCGGTTGTTGCGCATGCATTCGCAACGAGGCGCTCGCTCGTTGTGCGAAATGGAACACTCCGCGACTCCTCACCAAGGGAGGAAAATATCCACCCACTTCCACGTGCTGATTGCATCACACATACTAGGCAACATGTACAATCGTTCCTTGCACCGATCCCTTGCGCTAGCCGCGAGTGTCACGGTGACCGGCGCTTTCGCGGCCCGTGTGTACCGGCAGCAAGAAGAGGAAGAGGAAGCCGGCCGTCCCGCTTCCCTTCAACATCACCACAACTCCCTCCTTCTGCAGTCCCCCGCTCCCTTGACCAAGCATATCCACGAGCCAGTCCCTTGTCTACCGTCCTTCTTCCTCTCCCCCCGCCCACCTGCGGCTTGTGCTGCTGCCCCTGCTCCCGGCCTCCCGGCCGGCATCCCAGAATTTCACCAGGTCCCGCAACCCGCCACCGACCCTGCGGACACCGACTCCATCGTCTTTCGGATGCAAAAGTACTTCACCACCGCTTCTCTTGAGGAAGTGGCCAAGTTCAAGAAGGAGAAGGCCGGGGTAAAGATTTACACCGTGAAGGAAGGGTCGATCCCAGACCCTGCCATTGGCGGGCGCAAGACCGGATTGCCCGTGGCTCGGATTGGGGAGGCGGTGATCAATGCTCCTTTGGAACAGGTAATGGGCGGGATGAGAGGGAGGAAGGGGGTTAGCGTGGCGGACGAGGGCGGGGTAAGGGAAGGGAGGGGCGACCGCGATGGCCCCTCTTGGGATACAGGGATCGGCCGTGCCTTGTGGACGGGGGCTACTTGATGGCATAGAAGGCAGTGGTCACATTGTCTTTCATAGGATTTAACGGCTCGCACGCCACCTTGCTGGCACAGGTTGCAACCTTGTGGTGGGTCTTTAACGGGCGGATTTTGTGGGACAAGGTGAACACCCTGGCTTCCGAAGTGGTGGAAGAGTACAAGAACGCTCGGCTGGTGTACATCAAGGGCACCCCCAAGCCGATGATCAGCTCCAGGGATTTTGTCTTCGTCAGTCACAAGTGAGGGAGGGAGGGAGGGAGGGAGGGAGGGGAGGAGAAAAAGATCGTGTAGCTCTCCCTCGTGGGCTTGCTGCTGTTATTTCATCTGCAAGAGCCGCAATAAGCATATCTCGAAAGCGTGATTCGTAGCCTAGGTTTGTGGAAACTGTTGAGGACTCATCTGCATATCCTCTTATAACGCCTTTTTTCCCTCCTCTTCTCCCTCTCCCTCCGTCCGACCCTCCACTTTCCTCCCTCCGTTTGTCAGAGTGCCTGCCGGCGACTTGGGTGGCTCTTTCGGAGCCCAAGCATTTGTGCAGACCAACGCAGCGAACACACTTCCTGAAAACAGCGGGGCCGTACGTGGGAATATCAACAGCATCATCCTCTTGGAACCCGTGGATGGGTACACCACACGTGTGCGCTACGTGTGCGAGATCGAACCCAAAGGATGGCTGCCCACCATGGTAACGGAAAAAAGAGGGAAATCAAAGGGCTGCCGGGCGTGGATGACCTGGGCGATGCTCGGATCTGGGAGCGTGACGCATGCACTCACTCTACCGTCCACTTTTTTATCCTCACACACACACGTTCCACGCCTGGTGCACAGGCGGTGGAAGCGGCGGCCGACGACTTACCCGGTGTTTTGGGCGTGATGAAGGCGCATCTTGAATCTGAAGCGACGGGTGGGAAGGAAGGGAGAAGGAGAGGGAGGGCAGATTCGCGCGTGTAGGGGAGCCAGCCGTGCGCGTATCATCTGACGCATCTCGTTTTTGTCCCCTTTCTTCACAAGCTTAGAGGATGCAGAGGCGCTGGTTCGGAGACGAGCAAGCCTCCGGGAGAAAGATCACACGGTAGGACTCAATGATGGACTTGATTCTCGCGCCCTCGGTCCTCATTTTTCTTGTTTCTTACTGGTTTCCTTCAGTCCTTTTCTTTCAAAAAATCCTTAACCCCTGTTTTATCTGCGGCGTACGATTCAGCATCCCCTTCTAGTTGACAGCGTGACCGCCAGCAGAGAAGATCTTCTCGCCTTGAAGAAACTGCTCCAGACAAAGCTAGAGGAAGCGAAACGCGATGAGAAGAAATTAAATCTGAGCCTAGCGGAATTGAAAAGCAAGATACAGAACGATCTTAAGAAGGTAGAGGCGAGGTTGAGGGCAGGTGGAAAGTGAAGAGAAATAGGGGCGAAATAAAGGAGGAAAATGTCAGTACAATGTGCGGATTTGCGATACGACCGTGTCGGTCAGGGGCGTAGGCGAAGGAAGGAAAAAATCAAACAAGAGTTTTTCGTCATGTTTCTTCACGATTGGCCGCATCGGGAACGTAAAAAAAGCCAATAAAATAGTAAAGGATGGGTATTAAGCATGTGTTGTTAGCTTCCCGATGATTCAAGACTCTATCCCTTTAGCCCACCCTCTCGACCGTTTCTCGGATTTGAATTTTGAAATCGCCAACTGACACCTTCGCCCTTCGTGTAATGGTTTGTCCTGTGCACAACATTCGTTTTCCCCCAGTTACAGTATCAATATTGTACCCGTAAGACACATAAATTTGCATGTAACATATGTATTTTTAATTTTAATACAACAGGGTTTCGTGCCCCCCCTTGGTGGAAAGATCTTTGCTTTTTCATTGGTTGAAGTGGAGGAAGAGGAAGGTGTCAGAGCCTGCATATCATGTCGTCGTTCGCCTCCCTCCTCTTCAAGAAACCATTGCTCACGGGAACCGCGGCACTAAGCGGAAGTGTTGTTACCATTTGGAACTGTAAAGCGTCATCAGAGATGCTCCCCGGGAGCATGGAGGATAAAGGGACAAAATCGGGCCTACACACAACACAAGTTGCCTATGCGCTATTTTCTCCTCGTGGTATTGTCCGAGTCGTGCAATCGAGTCCCAAGCACTGCACAGATCGTCCAGTCCTATCGCCTTCCCTTGCCACAAAGGGTCTAAGAAAAGAGAGGAAGGGAATTTTCCTCCGACAGGATTCCAAACGGGCTTACACTTTCACCTCGCCACGCGGTATCTGCATCTCTCAAACGACCCCCAGGGGAGGAGGTACGGAGCCCATCCTCCATGTACAATCCCTTCGACAAGATCCCCTTAATAGTATCCTTCCTACTGAAAAGGCGGGGCGTTTGTAGTCGCAGTGCAGCGCTGACAAACACCATGGAACGCTACTCCGATAGATGCGTGTGCTACTCCGTCATTCCTCGCATTTAGCGGCTTCCCATCGTCGCTTAATCTTTCTTTGGGATAGGGTTTAAGAAATCTATATGCGCAAAGATTCTATATCTTTTGCTCATAGTAGCCTCGATAGCAATGGTACTGGAGGCAATACATTCATCGGAAGAGGTACAGGGATGAAGTATAGATGACTTGGAGAAATACGAGGTAAGGGCCGCCATCGACGAGCAAGAGTTTACACAATAACATCAAAAACTAAGCACATTTGTGAGCAAGTACTGGGAATTGTGACTTGGTTGCATTAAATTCAAGTTTCTCCACATTGATGTCGTGCTTTTCAAGTATTCACTCTTCACAAAAACCTTTTTTCGTTTGGTTGATCTCTGTATTCACAAGCCAAATTTTCGTTTTCTTTCCGTATTTTTAATCCTTTCATTTGAATTTATTTTAACATCGACGTGTTGGCCGCAAAACTTTTTTCAGTCCATTATTTCTCAATGTCCATCCATCCATCCTGTTCTTATCCTTTTTCTTCCCGATTTTTGCTACTCATTTTTCCTCGTCTACAAGCCCTCACGAGAATCTCGACACAGCTACTCGCCTTTTCTCTTTTCTTTACATACGTAACCATTAATTCCCATTGTCTTTCTACGAAACGTATTTTAGTGGCGTCGTGTCTCCCTACGGACGTGCCATTCAAATGGATGGCGTCACTCCTTCGTCGAATTGCTACTTGTACCTCCCCACCCCCTTGGACGCAGCCTCTCTGCACACGTTTACAAAACCATTTCCTAACATGAATGCTTCGTTGTCACAGATAAAAGCTGGCCGTTGGCGCCGATGCTAGCAAAGGGCTCCACAACGCTTTACATAGTAAGCTTTTTGGCAATCCTCCTCTGTCCTCACGCCTTTTTTCGATCGACATTACATGCTACAAGAAATTCGCATCTCCCTGTGACAAGATCATTTACGATTATGGCATCTTCCAAAGCCTCCACATCCGATGTCACGGTATCTAGTGTCGAGGGCATGCAGCAATTGCTCTTCGTGCAGGTAAACAAGAGTATGTTTTATGCAAGGACTGATTTTTGTACCATAATTTTTTACCTCACAGTTCTCATCCGTTATTATCAGATGGGCTTTGGGTGCGATCAACATGGGCAAGACGCCACCAAAGCGGCCGTCAAGGCCTGTCGCAACGCGATCGAGTGGAATTCGCTTCCGTCGATAAACCAGATCGTCCCAGGAGGGTACGATGCCATGAAAGTAAGTGGGACAGGGTCACCTAGACAACGATCCTATCCTACGGTAATGTTTGATACCTCTCCATTATGTGAGGACAAACACTTAATCCCCTTTGTTGTTCCGGTCCGAGTCGATTTGGCGGAAAACTTGCTATCAATGTGTTAAGCTCTTGTTTTAACCTGTAGGTGCGTGTGCAGATAGCCGTGCCAGTGGATGCGTCAAACATCGACACAGAAGCCATCAAAAAAGCATTTCCATACGGTCAGCTCTTACCCGTAGAGATCCAAAGCGGGGGAATGCGTGCGTCGAGTGGCATCGCCTTGCCGGCCATGGGCGACCGGAATGACGATTGGATCGTGGCGATTGCCGCAGTGTCCGTAGGATGGTGAGAGTCGACTAGTACGGCGTCCTCCTGAGGAAGGCCAGTAAGGCACTTTTTGGAGGGTCATTGGGAGGTCCGACAAGACCGAGGGAGAGAAGGGAGGTGCAGTCACTGGGGATGCTGTCAAAGAAGGCAAGCACGGTGGATGTGAAGTAACAACTACATAATGCGACCCTGTCGATGGACCTGATCGACGTTTTCTGATATTTGAGTATTTCGGTAGCATGTCACCTAGCCCACCAACGTTCTGAAACATCGGGTGCGTGGCCCGCCCTTCGGCTGTCTTCTCCCCCTCTCCTTTCTTCTTACTTGCCTTCCCCTCCGACCGTCCCGGGCCCCTCCTCCCATTGGACGCATGCCGCGACCGACCCCTGTACACGTTTTTTTGTGCGGTTCCCTCCGTCCTCCCTTCCTATTCTCCCTCCCTCCCTCCCTTCCTCCTTCCCTTGACCCACCATGTCCCCCCCATCCCTCCCTCCCTCCCTCACACTCTCCCCCCTCTCCCTCCCTCCCTCAACTCCCCACGCCCAACCCTCTCTCCATTTCTACCAATATTTCGGGGGTGATCCCACTCCCCCCACACACCACGATCACCACCGGCCTTCCCCCCTTGGCCGCCGACCAGGCTTTCAAACGTTTCCGCAGCCGGGGAGAGTACACGAGGGCCAACGCCGCACCGCACGCCGGCTCCACCAAGAGCCGATGGTCCCGGAGGAAAGCCCGACAGGCTTGCACGGCCTCCGCATCCGTTACCACCTCACTGAGGGTGAGGCGTGGCCCTTTGTCCTGCCCTCCGTCCCGCCCTCCCGCCCGCCCTCCGCTTCTCGCGTACTCCAATGCCCGAGGCGTGACTTCCAACGCCCCCAGAGACGTGGCCACCGTTTGAATTTCCGTTAATCTCACTACCTCACCCGCCGCCAGACCAGCCGCAAAGGACGCGGCACCCTCGGTTTCCACGCCCACCACCCCTACGTCCTCCCAGCCCGCCCGGCCTTCGTACCGACTCAACCCTTCGTAAATCCCACACAACAACCCCCCCCCCCCACGCTCGCCACGATGGCCGCCGGCGCTTCCTCCATCCCGCCCTCCCTTCCTCCCTCCACCAATTCATCCACCAGCGTGCTGTGCCCCTCCCACAACAAGGGATGGTCGTAGGGAGGGATATAGGCCACCGCCTCGGGCCCTCCCTCCCTCCCTCCCTCCTCCACCACCCACCGGGCACGGGCGTCGGCTTCGTTCCAATTTTTCCCAAACACCTCCACTTTTGCCCCCTGGGCCCGAATTTTCTCCAACATCAAGGGTTTCGTCGTGGACGGGACGATGACCTGTACTGGCATGCCCAAGATACGGCCGCACAGGGCGGCGGAGAGGCCAGCGTTGCCGCCCGAGGAAGAGACCAGGCGTCGGGCACCCTGGCGTTGCAACGTGGAACACAAGGTGGCCATACCCCGGTCTTTGAACGAGCCAGAGGGTTGCAATGCGTCCAGCTTCAGATAGATGGGCGGCGACTGGCCAACATGCGCGGCAAGAGGGGATACAGTGAGTGCGAGGGGGGCGAGGGAAGGAGGGAGGGAAGGAGTAAGGGAAGAAGGGAAGGAAGGAAGGAGGGAAGGAGGGAGGGAATGAGGGAGGGAGGGAGGGAGAAAGGAGGGAGGGGCCTGATTCTCTGGGCATACGGTGAAGGACGTACGTTCTCCAGGCTAGACATGGGGTGGGAATAGATGAGAGGGGACTTTACTCGCATCGCCTCTTTTCCCGGGCTTCTTCGTGCACCAGTTCCCGTGGCTGCGATCCCTGGGCTTGGCGCCGCTGGTGTCGAGCTTGTGGATGGGTTTGTCGTGATATCGGCCATGATAGTAGGAGAGGCTGAGGGCGGTACGTAGGATAAGGTGGTGAGCCCTCGGCTGGACAAGCCCGTTGTGCTCCCAGTCAAGGCGACGGAGGCTGTCCCAATCATCTTCAGAAACCCCGTGCACAGGACCATGGCGCTTTTACGGAGATATTGCTGCGCTAGGGAGGTTAAGGAGAGCTCGACGTGTGGAAGAGGAAGAAAGGCTCTGTCGGCACCCAACCCCCCTGTCGTCAAAAACAGACGGTCAAGAAAACGGTCAAATAAAGTTTTACGGTGTAAAAAACTTACGTGCTACATTCTGATGCGGAAACTGTGAAGGAGATGAAGCGAGGACGGCGACATACGAGGGGGTCGGACAGTCTTAGGGGAAATACACCTCATGCAAAAAGAAAGGGGAATATGCAAGTGATTCCCGGGGGCCCGTGTTATCATCTCATGAAATTGGACGACGTAGGGGAAAGAAGACAGATATGATCAGACGGGATTCTATCAGGTATAAATGCGGCCTCGCAAATATACGCCATGTATGCCTAGGGCCCACCACTGACGTTCTTCGCGCCAGTCATCTTTAAATTAATTGCACCCTTTCCATGGCCAGCTAACCCCCGCCACCCGTCCCAACACGGGCGGTGCATTCACGCCACCTGCCTT
This sequence comes from Microchloropsis gaditana, assembly GCF_000240725.1. NCBI lineage: Eukaryota > Eustigmatophyceae > Eustigmatales > Monodopsidaceae > Microchloropsis > Microchloropsis gaditana. The sequence goes on from NW_005803416.1 coordinate 16,844, forward strand.
GTTGTGTCTCCCCCGCATGAATGGGGAGAGCGTCGGAGCTAGAGTCAAAGGAAAGCGGACGGACATGGGGTTGGAGTATCTTGAGCGTCTTCTTGTGGTTGACTTTGAAGCTTTCCTTCCCTTCTTTTCTTTTCGTCCCGGACTCGACACACCGTATTCACCCGTTCAACCCCATGATGAACGGAAAATAATCCCGATACAGGCATACAGGCTGCCCGTCCGTCCTTCGATTCCCTTGGTGCGGCGCGATGAAGCTTTTTTCCATCCTTATGCTCGCGGCCACGGCTTCTGCCTTCCTCCCTCCCCTTCCTCCCTCGACCCCAACCTTCCGGCCATCCACGTCCTTGGGCATGTCCTCCTTGCTCATGGACGAAAACGCGGTGGCAGACCGCATTAAGGACGGATTGCTCATTCGCTACATGCCCGAGGTGATGATATGATGGGGGAGAGGGGAGGGATTTGGAATGGCTTAAAGAGATGCTTTCTATCTGTGATCATCTAGCCTGCGTGCAAGCTAACTGTCGCCGCGCATCATGGTTCGACAGCACGAGGTGCTCGTATCGTAAAGGTGTCTGTGTTTTTCAACCCCCCTCGGCATGACACATGCGTTGTGTCCACGGAGGCCTGCTATGAGGGTCCTTCTCTATCTCCTCCCGGGTGTATATCCCTGGCCCATGGCCCGCTCCATGCAAGCAACATGTGAAATATTCCTGCTCCACTCAAACTTTTGCATTATTTGACTCGAGTGTGCATCAATCGTGAATAGTGTAAGCTACAGGTATATGGCCATATGGGTGAGGCGTGTGAGCTTCGCCTCTTTTGAGAGCAGGCAGTGTGTTGCTATTTCCCTGTCCCTCCACTTTTATCTGCATGTTTTTCCTTACAATGTCCTTCCTGATGGTGCGTGGTGCCGAAAGGAAGCCGCTGTGATGCAGCGCGGACCGAGTCGGGCATTGCCCTCTTACTCGAGCCCGCTCCTAGTGAAAGTACAGCTAGAATGGACTCTTTCCCCGTCTTTTCCTGATAAGCTTCCGGTCCTATGGCCCATACCGGACGATCAACTGCGCGATGGGGACATGTTAGGATGGATCCGTTGCCTGGCCGGCGATGCGTTCCCTGATGTGTGGAGTGTAGCGGTGCCAGGGCTTGAGCACAAGAAGAGGGGGCTGGCCTTGGCGGGGGGCGTCTCCGCGGGGCCCGCTCCCTCCCGGCACATGCCAGTCTCGTCCATGTCACAAGCCTTTGTTTTTCTTTTTGAGATATGTGATTCATTTTTAGTTAGATTTCTGCGGCTTACAATTTGTTTTCAACGCGCCAAGAGGCGGTCTCTTTCTCCTGAAAGTCCCTCATGCCTCCCCTCCCTCCCTCCCTCCCTCTTTACCTCCTCCCTCCCTCAGGATATTCACAGGGTGCTCGCCTCCTGGAACCGCATGGTGGAGAACCAGCCGTTCGAGGACAAGGAGGCGCAGCGCTTCGCGACCTCGTACATTGAGGGGCTGGAGGCAAAGCCATGGCACGATGTCTCCAAGTACGCCCGCCCTCCCTCCCTCCCTCCTTCCCTCCCTCCTTCCCTCCCTCCCTCCCTCCCTCCCACTTTCCTTTGCTTCCTTCCTGTTGTTTCGTCGCGCCAAACCTCTCCGGGATCTTCCTCTCCCCTCCCCCTTCTCGCACTTCCCCCTCCCACCCTCGTCCTCGCCCTCCGCCCGCCCGCCCTCCCTCCTTCCTTCCTTCCCTCCTCCCCTGCCTCTTCCCTCCCAGGTTCCCCTGGCTGCAAAAGCTTGAGGAGAATGCGGGGGTAGTGCAGCAGGAGCTGAAAGAGGCCTTGGCTATGGGAGAGATGCTCGAGAAAACGGGGAACAACGTGTGGGTGGGCGCTCTGACCTCTGAGGGGGCGGCATACGGGCCCGACTGGAAGACCTTGGTTCTGCAGGTACTAGAATGGATTGGTGGGATTGGAGTTTTTTTGGGGGGGGATTCGGGAGAGGGAGGTCGTCAATGGCGCGGACCTGCGTGAAGTACTTGTCTCGTGTACATGTGAGTCTTTCATGTCCATCTATCTATTTCTCGTTGTCGTATTCATCTACATACGTACTTGCATGGGAGGGTCCACGTCTTTCATGCATCTATGCTGACATGCCGTTGGTGCCTGCGTGTAAAGAAGCCTTCCTCCTCTGTCCCTCTCCCTCCCCACAGGACCGGGCTTGGGACGAGACCAATGCCCGAATCTTCCCCAAAACCGTCCAGCTTCTTCGGGAAATTGGGGCCCCCACGGTGGAGGTCTTCTTTGCCAAGCAGAAGGGAAAGACGGGGATCCAGCCGCATTCGGACGGCTGCAACTTCGTCTTGACGGCTCACCTGGGTGTGGACGTGCCGGAGGGGGAGTGTTGGATCAAGGTGGGGGGGCAGAAGGAGGAATGGCGGAACGGGAAGGCTCTGGCCTTCGACACGCACTACTTCCACGAGACGGGCAATGCCAGCGACAAGGACCGTTACGTGCTTTTGATGCGGTTTTGGCACCCTGGTGTCACGCCCAAGGAGCGGGAGGCGTTGCAGTACGTGTTTGACGCCCTGGATGGGCCCCAGGCGCAAACGGACATGGATTTTGAATATTTGAACGGGCTCGCCGAAGCCCAGCTGGCGAGTCGACGGGTGGAGGAGGTTGAGGAGGATGGGTGAGGGGTAAGGCAATGGAGAGGAGGGAGGAGGCAACGGTGGGAATGGAAGGAGGAGCGGCAGCGGGCATGTAAGGGGGGGGGGGGTTGACGGGAATGCGGGAGGAGGAGGATGATGGGTAGGAAGATCTGGGAGGTAAAAGAAGGGGCGGTGACGCTCGCCTCGGAAAAACGCTGACAATGAAGGCTGTTGCAGGCCCTCCTGCTCGAGGAAAGAGGAGTGGGGAGGGAGAGGAAATGGTTTTTTGAATTTTGATTGAACGAGGATGAATTGTGTACTGAGAGTTGACGATGACTTGGGAAGTGCGGGGGAACGGGGTGAAAGGAGAAGGGCTTGAGGGATGACGGAAGGTGTCTCAGAGAGGCAGAGGCGGGAGGCGGGAAGCGTCATGAAAGAAGAGTGAGGCCTTCGACCGTCGATCGCTGCGAGACTCACAGGCGTGGAGAGGAAGCGCTCGATGTTTCCAACGGGTGCTTTCCTTTCTATTGAGGACGGTTCTTTTATGGGCGAGTGTACATGTCGAATCCCTCCCCGCATTGCTATTGAGTACAATCATGAGCTAATGTACATCGGTCAAGCCCCTTTCTCACGTCTGACACCTTTACACATGCGCCGCCCTCCTCTCGGTCGCCCCTCCCTCCCTCCCTCCTTCCCTCCCTCTCCGCTTCCCTCCCTCCTCCTCCATCCTCCGTGCGAGCCGTCGCAGTGACGCAATTTCTTCCCCGTAGAGCACTAGCTCCCTCCTCGCTGCATCCAACTCGTCCTCCAGCTCCTTCTCCCGCTCCCGCCCGCCTCCCGCCCTCCCTCCCGCCCTCCCTCCCGCCCTCCCTCCTTCCCCGCCTGCACCTCCCTCATCAACCCGTGCAAGAGTCGGGCCCTCCGCGTTTTTTCCCTCTCTTCCTCCTTCCAGCGTTCTTCCCATCGCCGTACCTCCTCCCTCCAGCCTTGAACCTTCCTTAAGTCTTCCTCCCGCTGGCCCATTAAGGCCCGGTTGTCGGCTTTGCAGAGCCGCAGTTCTTCCCTCACTTGCGAGAGCAATCGCTGTTTCTCGTCCAGACGCCGTTCCAAAAAGCGCGTATTGAGCGGCAGAGGGAACCTAAGGAAGAAAGGGAGGGAGGGTAGGGCGGACTGAGAACGAAATCTCGCAGAGATGTGACTGAGGGGGAGGTTTTGAGGCGGGAGGAGGGAGGGAGGGAGG
>NW_005803415.1:0-20668 GCF_000240725.1 Microchloropsis gaditana
ACATTAGAAACTAAAAAGAATGCGAAGTGGTCGAGCTGGCTAGATTCATCTTATAAGCACTTGCCGTGTAATAAGGCACGGGGGTTATTCTGAAAATGCCTAATCTATAGAAGATAACCCGATAAAAGCTTCCCCAAAGAATTGAATGTGCAGAGCGCTATAGTAGAATTAAATTATGAATATAGAAAGACTGACTATATCAAAGCTGATGCAGATTGACTGCGTTTGGTCTTTGTCTACGACTGATAAGAAGATCTTGAAGTGAAAAGTATTCAAGCACGCATTTTAAATCATAAATTCCTTACCTTGCGTGGTGTAAGCATTTTGAGCGCCAATTCAATTTTTCTTTCCTAAGAATCTTCTCTGTTTTTTTTATATTCGCTCGTCGTCCGAGTCAATCAATTTTTACAGCAATTTTCGCATGAACATGGCATCCGTTCCAGTACCCATCCAATTGCTTCGAAAGAGGAAAGCAGTCCGTCTATCACCCATCACCGTTCCACGCTAAATTGTAACCCTCCCCTAAGATTGTCTCCCGTGCCAAAATCTATCAAAACATGTCCATTTAATGGCGGCTTTCGGGCCGTTCTGGGCCCTATGATCCAGCGGCGCCTTCGACAGCAGCATGCCATCGAAAGTAGATGCCCCACTTGTTGAGATCGCATGGATAAGCATGGAGCGAGCTGGTACTATCATTAGTGAGGCTTATTTCAAGGAGAAGAGGAGCGAAAAGAGGAGGAAGCAGAGTGCATGGCTTGAGAAAGAGATACCTGGCTGGTGACATGTATACCGCACAAGGCCAGGTTGTATTTGTGGTAAATCACATGAGAACAGCAGCTTTACACAGGTAAGACCCCGAAATTCGAATGCGAAGCACAGAGGAATAATGAATCGATACAAACCGACCAGGCGTTTCGATCCGCAGCAATCATGTCAGTGGAACATTTCTTGTAAATGCACCTTACGTGTATGGGGCCCCCTTTAGTATGAAGAACATAAGCAACTTCGTAGTCTTTTAAAAGAGGGGGCAAGCTACCACTTGAGTCGATGGGATTCTGGCTGTCTAAAGAGACGGCAAGCGGTGGAAAGTATTGTTATTTCGAGCGCGTTGGAGTGTGAGATATTTTACTCATTTTTCTGGAAAGTGCCTGAAAAAGGGTTAAATTTGTTGTGGTGGACAGCATCTATATGCCAGTGACTATAGGAATAATTGGATAAACCAAAAAGAAATTTTGTGGGAGTGATTAAAATCGTTTGCTAAGGAAAGACCGGGGCAGCACAGTCCGTAACGTTGCTCATCATTACAGCACTTGTTTCGGGCGACTGACCCTTCGATCTCGGACAAATGAAAATTGTCATCATTTCCCATTTTTGGTGTACAAAAACCCTAGCACTAGCATTCTGCCTGAGAAAGGTCAGATGAGTCCTTCTCATTCGTTGGGCGAAGATTCGTTGTCGAGGTCATTTGTCCCTCCTGCTGCGACAAAGTTTCTTGTGTCGACTACCCTTTAAATTGCTATTTCGATATTGTTAAGCCTGACCGATCTTCGAAGACAGATATTGTGCAGAATGTTAAGTCAACCTACACGAGGGGGAAAGGAAACCGAAAGAAATTTTATTTCCCCCACCTTGAAAGTTCGGACGCTGATAGAATGCTTTGTTTTGCTTTTATATATTCTTTTATGAGGACCATCAAATGGATAAGGAAAGTTCAAAGTCGGAAGATAAAACTGTATACTCGGGATATCAATTGAGAGTGAAGCAGGTGGTTTTTCTGCACGATCGAGAGATCACCACTGCCATCACGAATGATTTCCAATATCCAATAAAACTTCTGAATAAAACGCAAATAGGAGACAAAAAATATCTTTGGATCAAGCTATCAGTCTCGCTTAGGCATTTAACTGTATACAATGTAGCTTTGATTCGACCAATAGGGGCTATGTACCCGAATTTCAAACATTTAAACGATCGCTTTCGAAATCAAACGGTCGACACGCCATCCCTTGCCATCCTTCAAATGCTTCTCCTCCCCTTTCTCCTCCGTTTCCTCGCATGCTCACCCATGTCCATCGTGTATCTATGATTATATTATTTCACATTCTATATTGATGCAATCTGATCTGCTCCATCGTACAATCGCACTGTGCTCGCGCTTCAGTCATTTGTGACACGTTTCTACCCTCGTTAGGGCGTACTCGCTCCTCTTGCATGGCGTCGCCTCAGGACTGCTTGAAAATAGAAAGCAATTTACGCTATACTTGTTGTCCTTGCATTTTGTCACACATGATCGATTTTATTCCCTCGGCATCATCGAATTTAATACGTACGGGCACACCTTCCACAGAGGCTGTTTAGGCATTGCACGTCCTCCTTCCTGTTGAGTGTAGCACGTGCGCTTTTGTGTCCTCCCATAGCACACATCTAAGCCTATATCTGTCTAATTTCGGACTGTGCAGAGAAGTGCGCGTGATACTGAAGATTGACTATCCAGAAACTTCGAACTCTTGAGAGGTAGTCATGGAGGGGTATCTGCAAAAGCAAGGGTAAGTTTCTGCCCTTCTTCTGGTGTTCTTATAGTAAAGTTAACTTCATTTTTTGGAATATGTATTTTAAAAACCTTGACTTCGCAGCGCAACATTGTGTTCTCCCGAATGTTTACTTCCATCTGATCAAATATTTTGTCACCATGTCATTGAGGGCCACGTGAGCAGAATTGTACTCATCTGTTATTCTTGCTCTACTTCGGGTAAAATCAAGTTTGATAATCCTTATGATGTGATAAGAAGAAACTCAGAATGCATTGAGCCAACAAGTACGAAATAAGTATGGCGATCTGTATATTGATGGGTTTGAAACGACACTTGCATTGACTTGAATCTTACTATCTGTATGTGTTATATACGTATTCTCTCACTTATTTCTGTGTTGCTTAGTACCAGGAGCAAGATATTTGTTAGGAACGATGGATTTTCTTCCTTGCATTCATATTCTCTTTTTCCATACATACATCTGTTCTCCCTTCTCTCGCAATCCTCCCTTATGGCTCCCTTACTTGCCTTACCTTCACGTCCAGATTTGTTTTCTCGTCCCGCCGCTACTTCGTCCTTACCAACACGGGGCTCCTCTGCTATGCCAACAAGGAGGATCGAAGCGAAGTACGGGACTCGTTCCCCCTTGCACCCGATACACAGGTCGTGGAGATCAAAATAAAAGGTGCGAGGAGGGGGGGTCGCGAGGGAGAGAGTGAGGAAGATGCGGGGTAAATGATAAAGTCAAGAGATAGATAGGAAACATAGGTACCCGATCAATTTGCCTACACACTCTTTATATCGAAAAGGCATGACAACCGAAGAAGGCGGGAATAAGGATTGCTCAACCAAGCTCCCCCCTTCGCTTCTCCCGCTCTCCCTCCCTTCCTTCCCACCAGACAAACTCAAATTGCGGCTGAAGAGTGAGGGTCTCACCTGGACTTTAAGTGCAGACGAAGATGACGAGGCGGAGGGCCGGCGCTGGGCTGATGCACTGGCGACGGCCGTTGCTCGTCTCGCCTCGCTTTCTAAAGGTCACCCTCCTGGGGGGCATGGGGAGGGCACACGAGAGCTTGCCCATAACCCGGCTCGGAAAGTCGTGGTCATCGAGGTGGGAGGGCAGGGAGAGAGGGTTTGAGGGAGGAAAGAGGCTGGCGTGTGCGCCTATTGGGTTTTTCGTTCTGACACGGAGAAGACTGGTAGAAAACTGCGCTTGCTCCACTGGGACCGTGGCGGACTTATCGAGGAGAAGACGAGGCTCAATCTCCGCTTGGAATTTCGAGAATCTAGGGAGACACTGTATAGCCCAACAGCTCTGCTTTCCCTGTGCTCAGATCTTGCAACATCTCATACATTGTGCTTTTCCCCCATTTATCCCCTCCGCCTTCCACTCTGCCTTTCCTCAGGGCACGGAATTTGTGATCGACCCTCGGTACGAGGTGACGCGTCGGCTGGGGAATGGTGCTTATGGCGTGGTGGTGGCAGCTAAGGACACAGTCACGGGCAAAGCGGTGAGTCGCAAGTGGAGTGGAAAGGACCGGGGGGCGGCAAGGGGGACGAAGAAAGAGGCGGAGTGTTACAACTGTGCGTGAGTCTTCTTGTCCTCAAAATTCTCTTCTCATTGGCCTCGGCTCCCCCGACATCCCGCCCTCGTTCCTATGTTCTCAACACTCCTCAGGTGGCGATTAAAAAATGCTTCAACATTTTCCAGTCGCTCTCCGACGCCAAGAAGATAGCGCGGGAAGTCCGTCTGTTAAGGCAGATGGATCATCCCAATATAACCCGGATTACAACGGTAAGATGGATGGAGAAAGGGAGGGACAAAGACACGCAAAAAAGACGACAAATTGCAACCATGCAGCTATGAAAGCGATGGCTCCTAGGCAGGAGCCTATAAGAATGGCCCTGGTCCTTAATAGGTCGACAGATGCCATGGTCGACTCTCTTCTTCTGGCCAAGTGTACGCATGCATACGAGGAGCACTGCAGACAGAGACCACCGTCATTTCTCCTGCATATGGCACGACAGGTAACCGTCTCATCCAATCTCCATGCCATTACTCTTTCCTCTTTTCTCACTCAGGTTATTCCCCCTCTGAGCGCGACTTTTGACGAGGTCTACATCGTCTCGGAGCTAATGGACATCGACATGCACAACCTCATGTACCTGTCGCGGGAAAAAATCACTCCCGACCACGTCCAATTTTTCATTTACCAGGTGAGCGAGGGGGCTGGCGGCTAGAGCAAGGTCATAAAGCGGCAGTGACTCTTGTGTTTTAGGAAATGCTTGTCTCTCCCTCCTGTCCCTGTTCTGCCGTCCTTCTCCCCTACGGTTGGACGATACTCTTATGCGATTTTTTTTCCTTTTTGTGTACCCTAGAAATCGAGCAGCGATATATTAGGCCTATTATTATTATTATTGTTATATTAGACCTCCTCAGTGTTGCTTTGAAATGTATCCTTCTGACTATCCGCCCTTGGCTCTTGTCTTCTTTCAACTCCAGGTGCTTTGTGGCATCAAGTATATGCATGCGTTGAACATCATCCATCGAGACCTCAAGGTTCGTGTTTTCCCCTGCTTTTTCCTCTCCCGGAGCACTCAAAAGGCGCGACCTTTATTGTTCCTGGGCTACTCCTTTCGGGTTTTCTTCTAGTCCGCCAGGTTGTAGCATATTTTGTAGCTGATGGTACTCTCATTTTTTTCTCCTTTCTCCGCTCTTTCTTTCCATCTCAGCCCTCCAACCTTCTCATCAACGCCAATTGTGACTTGAAAATCTGCGACTTTGGCTTGGCACGCGGGATCCAATCAAACGGCCCGGCGCAGGTATGTATCAGGGTATGATGATTTTGAAAGAAGAGGCTTTGTCAAAATTTCTTGCGAAGGGTAGAGGACGTTTTGGATGCATTAATACTTTGATATGTTGACACGTTCTTTCTTCCTCCTTGCCTCTCAACAATTCTTTCTCTTGTCTGCTCTTTTTTGCTTCAATTGTTGTTCGCAGGACAAGGAGTGCGACCTGACTGCCGCCGACGCTGCGGCCCCCGAGAAACCCAAAGACCTCCTTAGTGAGTACGTAGTCACACGCTGGTACCGAGCACCCGAAATTTTGCTCAATCCTCGCAATTACTCAAAGCCTGTGGACATATGGGTAAGTAAAACATCTCTAACAGGAAATACGAAAAGGTCTTTCGCAGGTCGTATTTGCTCACGTGTTTTGGGAACTAGGATCATGCAGAAAGTGACCTTCTATGTCTGCTCTCTTTCTATATCCATTTATCAGCGTCTATGGTGATTCTCTTTTTTTGGTGTTTCTGGTGATCCTTTTCTGAAGATTTGAATTTTCACAATTCTTTGCATTCTGTGTGCCTATCCGAACAGGCGGTGGGGACCATTTTTGGAGAGCTCTTGGCACGCAAGCCCATGTTTCCAGCGCACAATTACGATCATTTGATCCGTTTGCAGACCCGAACACTGGGGAGTCCTTCTGAGGAGAATTTGAAATGGGTAACGCGAGAAAAAGCGCGCACCTTCATGCGGTCCCTCCCTCAGTACCCCCGTCGGGACTTCAAAAGGTTGGTAAAGATATTTACAAAATTTGGGTTGGGGGAATCGTAGAATGTTTAGGATAGAATGAGGATACAGTTTCTTGGCTTGAAATGACGATAGCGATAGGAATTTAGTGCAGGAAAATGTTCACGATAAACTTGGATTATGCTGGTTTGGATGCAATCTGCTCCACGCTTAAACTAGTCTTTTCTAATCTGCGAATTCCGGGTGAGCAATCTAAGGGTGTTCTCTTCTTTCACGCATATACTCTTTTCCCCTTTATATTCTTTCTTACACTTTCACAACCCTTAAGTTTGTATCCGGAGGCCTCCGGCCCAGCTTTAGACCTTCTGGAGAAGATCCTACAATGGGACCCGGCCAAAAGACCCACCGCCGCCGAGGCCCTTTCTCATCCGTACTTTGATGACATTCGTGACGCAGACTTTGAGCAGGTAAGGGAGATAAAAATCGCTTCAAGTATTCGATGCAAAAATGTATATTTGTGAAATGTTAGAGTGGGTTGGCGCACGTCATAAAAGAGCGTCGACTAAAGACGTCAGCTTGGAAGGTCAAATATGCAACCCTTATGTGGCTGATAGACTGTTCTTGACATGCACGTACACACAGGAATCAGACTTGATCATCGACTGGGGGGACTTGGAGACCATGCGCACCACGAAACTCAATCTACAACGGTAGGTGCCTCGCTTTCAAGATCTTCCTCCCCTAAATGTGCTCAGGTCACTTTTCCACTTCAAAAAAATATCTTGTGCCATTTTTTTTCCATCCACTGTGCTTAATCAATCTATTTGTCGCTATGCTAGGTACCTGATACAGGATATGGTATCGATGAATCCCGAGTCCTCCGCTTTGCTGAAAATGGTAGCTCATGAAAGTACCGGGAAGGCCGCGGGAGCCACGTAAAAGCGCGGGGTGGGACGATGGGAGAGATGGGGTTGAAAGGGATTGTGTTGGAAGTGACTGTCCTGTGGCTAGGTAGAAGTATGGGAGAGATAAAGTGTAATGCTACGATAGAAGCACGCATCAGGACAATCAGAAAGAGAAAGGAGACCGCATGAGGAGGATCGCGAGCTTTCAACGTGAAACCTCAAGCTTCAGCATGGTCACAAGGCTTTGGTGGCTATTCTATTCCATGTTATGGGGGCTTGCCTATTTGTCAATTAAGAGATCGTATGGACGTCAGCATCCAGCCTTGAATAACGCATGAATTAGGAAGTGTAGTGCGACAAAGGAAAGCCGTGAAGACAAGCGTGAGGAGATTCATGTCAAAAATCCGGTTCTGTGGCAGTCAATGATTGGAGAAGCAACAAAATGGCACCAGGCAAAGTCCGAGTCATGGATTAGAAAAAGAAACAAGGATACATATCATGTACGCGAAACCATCGCATACCATGCAGGCTATATCTGCGCAAGATGTTGCCTTCTAAGGATGAGAACCGGACAGGAAAATATGAGCTCGGAAGCCGAAAAGAAAGCAAAAAGGAAGACATTATACATCCTACTCTCAACTTCACCAGGAAAAACGTGAAGCATGAAGTATATATTCAAAAAAGGATTTGGAACCCAACTAGCCCTTGGGCCAATCCACTGGCTCTCATATAGTGTGGCGCGTGCTTTTTCTTATCTTTTTCAAAAACAATTTCTACCAAATTAAATTGATTATACAAATTACATTCACACTTTTCATTCAAGCCATGTAAAACTTTTAGTGGCTGCTTTTTTGCTAAGCTCCACAAGTGAAGGTCGCGCCAGGTATCCTGTTGGCGCGGTACAAACACCCCTGTGGATTATGTCATTTGAGACAATAAATTTCAAGAGAAGTGACAGCTATCCCTTCCATTTGCAGATATTGTATGCAAAGAGCTATACGTGCAGGTGATATTTTAATGCATGTGCGTTCGCAAGAGGAGTGAAAACATTGAAGTTTGTAGCCCCACAGCAAGATCCATTTCCTATAGAGCTGGCCCTTGGCAAATTGGTGAAAAGGACGATATACTTTGCTGCTCCTCTCCTTGATTTTCACTCTCCTCATCCTATTCACGTCCCTTCTCATCTATCGATATTACCTGCAAAAGTAGGCCAGCCACATTACTCAGCATGATTCCTACAGTATCGGCTATGGAGGCGGAGACCAACGCCAATTCCCTGTTCATGTGTTGGAGAAAGGTAAAGCACACGGTATTATCAGAATATCTCCATTTTTTGTACAAGATATAGCTTCTGCCTGCTTTCCGCCCGTTTATCACTGACTCTCCCTACCCCCGGACCCTGCTACCTGTGGTCGTCCCGTGTGTGCCGGGAAATGAGGCTGAAACCCGCCACGTAAACGGCTCCGCCAAAAAGACCCGCAACAAAGCACAGGCTCAAAAGGCCCCAATCATACCTATACAATACAAAAGGAGCCTGTCAGACTTCGTCATGGGTTTGATACACTGCGGCCTTAAATTGCACGTCACGTTGCCATGAGTGAATGCATGCCTATTTTTGAATGTGTCCGCCTCGATTGCTTGTCATTGCTGGTAGGCAAACGCACCAAAAGTGCCAAATGGCATTCAGACAGAAGAAGAGGAGAAGGAGGCACTGAAGGGCGGGAAGGGTCCAGAGCAAAGGCAAAGAGGGGGGGAGAAGCAGGCCCGACGAGCGCGAGAGGAAGACGCCAATCTGTTTAAGAGTTACCAGGCCATGAAAGGAGGTGAAGCAGAGAAAAAGGATAGCGTTACGATGAAGGTCAAGAAGATCAGCACATTCAGACTTAGTACCTGATAAGACATGTTGGCCCACGCGTAAAAGAGCTTGCGAGCCTTCTCTTCCTCGACGGGAAAGCCAATGGCCGACCAAGCCCCTGACTGCATCGCATACTCCGCCCAATATACGGTTACCTTTAAGGATGAGAAGGAGAGAGTGAAAACATGTTAGCCTCCAGAAGGGGATATAAATGTGGCCGCCGACAAAGCAGGCGTCTTGTAGGATCTTTCCTCCCCTCCAGCTTCCTCACCAGGGGCACAGTGTAGGGCCACAGGCTTAAAAACAGCGACCAGCGCTCACGAATAGTGAATACGTGGGTGTGAGGGTGACTCCGTTTCCCTTTTCTCGTTCTCGCCCGTTTTTGTACCCGCCCTCCCTTTCTCTCCCTGCCTCGGCCCTCCCCCTCTCGTTCCCCGCCCCTTCCTTCCTCCTCCTCTCCCTCCGCCTCATTGCGCAACGATGTAGAGGGATACGAATACAAGGGAGAGATTGCATTTGGAGAGAGAAGTGCGGAGGCGGCAGTGCCCTAAGAGGGAAAGGAGAGACCCGGAGACAGAAATCAAGGGAGAGAGGCATGGGGGTAGAAGGGGAGGGTGGACGTAAGATTGACAAAAGCGCGCAAAGGAAGGCGCTAGAAGATTGATGGAGGTGCACCAGGTTAAGAGGAAGCGAGTAGTATCCGGGAAAAGGGCCTCGCATGTCCAACTAGGCAGCAGAACACATAGGTGATGAAAATAAGTGCTGAGAAAGCTGGGGACAGCTTCTCGTGCTGGTCCTACAAGCGATCCTCCTTTTCTTTCCCCCCTCCTACTCCCCTTGCCCCGTCCGCCGCCTCACCTCGCCAAAGTCCGGCAAACCTGCTCCTTCTCCATCCTCCCCTTCATCCACCCCATACTCCTCCTCGTCCCGCTCGTCCACTGCAGAGCTCAACTCGTCGTTTATGTCTGCCAGCACCTCCTGTGACGACGAGACATGGTTACGAAAGAGGGAGGTTAGAAGGGAGGAGGACATTTGGCAGGGGTATGCTTGAAATGATGCAGAACAAGAGAGGACGAAGGAGAAACAATGGGGAAAGTAAATGGAAGAGGAAAGCAAGGAATGAGAAAAGGGAGTCAGGAGGCAGAAAAAGGAGGGAAAGGCGCCCCGACCTGGTAAGCCTCAGACGTGGGGTCTCCCAGAGCGTAAAAGAAGGTGAACATCCAAGCGATCGGGAGTAGCAGGGCGGCTATGAGGGTCGCGGGAAAGGACATGTGGAGGAGGAGGTGGAAAAACACCACCCACGCGTACCCTTGGGAAAATGTGGAAGGGGGGAAAAAGCGAGGGGGGGAAGAAAGGAAGGGGGCGGGGAGGACATGGTAGGGAGTTGGGGGCGTTCGAAAGAGAGAAACTAATGTAAGCGACGCTGAAGAAGAAGAATCCAAAGGGTGCATGTAAAAAAGAATATGAAATTGCCTCCAAGCTTCCCTCCATTCCTACCTAGAATGCCCGCAAAACCGGTTCCCGAGGACCAGGCGGTGATGGTGGAAGGGCCATGGTATTGAGCGGTCAGTCCCAGCATGGAGGCCTCACCGATCCCTGCTTGGAGAGAGCAGAAGCCAACGCCTATGGTAAGGGAGGCGAAGTAAATAGGGAAGAAAAGAAAAGCGACATCAATAACAGTGTCTAGATGGGCAGGCGCTAGCTCTCGCGACGAATGCAGACACGTGCGATTGGGGGAGGAAGGGAGGGAGAGAGGAGGAGGCTAGGGTGAAAAGAAGCAGTGGCTTGTCAACATACGGAGAAGAAGGAGAGGACGAAGCTAAAAGCGGCTACGGTACATAGTTTCAAAAATAAGAGAGAGAGCTCACGACGCGATGGCTGTTAGCTCTCAAAGGTCGGTGCCAGAAGAAAAGAAAGGGAAGTTGCGCATACAAAGAGAATGTCGGAGCGAGGAAGAAAGGGGGGAAAAGAGAAAGCTAGTACAATTAAGAAGCTGCTTTTCTGCCAGCACATACATGCTCCTCCCGTCTTTCCTCTTTTTCCCTTTCTCCTTTCCCCCTCCTTCCTTTCATTTGCTCCCCCGCCCCACCTGTGAGCTGTACAGCCAGTGTCCTACCCAGTGCTACCGTCAAAAGAGACGCTGCCATCAAGAACCCGCACAAAGATGCGCGAAGAGAGTAGGAAACGTGGTGAAACCTGAGGAGGGCCGGGGGGTTGGGGAGGGAGGAAGGGAGGAGAAGAGGAGGGGGAGGAGGGTGGTGAGAGCGGGCCACTTCAAGAAGGATGATGGTCATTATGAGGCACTGGAATCGGATACATGTAGACTCGAATATTGCCGAGAGAATTGCCGCGTGCGGGACCGAGCCACTCCTTCTTCTCCCCGGGACTAGCAGGCAAGGCCTCCCCGCCCACCACCTGCCCGAATGCTCCATCCAGTCACCCTTCGCCACTTCTGCCTGTCCTCAAGATCTTAAAGCTGGCCACGCAGATGAAAGGAAACTCCTCTGACACCCACGGCACTCCCTTTCTCCACAAAGGGCTTCAGGTATATGGGGGGGGAAGGCCCTAAAAGTCCTCTTAATAGACGCCGTGTCAACCACTCCTACATTTATCTTTGAAACCCTTCATCTTACCGCACTGGTCCTAGTCTTGCTCTGTATTGCCACGTACCAGTAGGGCGCCGAGAGCTTGACCAGGAAAGTGGGTGCCACGTCCGCCAGGAAAACCAAGCCCACGCCGCCCGCATTGATCTCTGAAGAGGATGACGTGACGCCAAGATGGGATCAACGACTATACAGGAAAGGCATGCTACCCGCATCGATCAGCTCTTTGGTACATACCTTTGGCCCCAGCGAGCATGATGACGTACACGACATTGTTTAGAAGACCCAAGGCCCAAAAAGCAGCCAAATTCTGACGCTTCTCCATTGCCTGCTTGTCCCCATCTCTGCCCATCCTTCCTCGCAGCCACGTTCGCATTCCCCCGCCCTCGTCTCCCTCAATGCCTCCCCCTCCCCCCGGTTCTCCTCCACCTCTTCCACCCCGCGATGCGCTTTCCCGGTCCCGTCGAGGTGGGGACAGAAGTACGACTGACCTTGTAGGCAGACGAGATCGGGTCTCAGAGCTAGCCTCGCCACTCAATTCGAAAGGGTCTATGCTTTCAAGCCCTAAAGAGGGCAGAGATAACTCTGTGAAGGGGGACAAAGTCGCTGCTTCAGGAGTTGATTGTGCCACTGTCGACTGCGAGAGCTACCATTCGAAGGGCCCCAACACCCCGCTTCTGTCGTGTTTCTGCTGCCCGTACGGGCTCCTTCGCCTCTTTTTATGCTTTTCCCCGCTGTACAATGGGTGCCGTGGTGCGTGTCCTCTGTGGGAGGGCAGTGGGTGCTTCCGCGCGTCATTTTCCCAAGGCCTCATGCTTGAAGAACAACAGGTAACGGTCCTCGCCAAGAAGGCCGCGACCGGCCCACTGCCCGGGTGCTGCACACATCCCGTAATTCAGTACGCCCTCCCTGTCTTTTGAACGGCTCTAGGTCGCAGCTTAGGAGATACAGGGGTGACACCTTCTTTTTGAGGTGGTCTTGTAGAGATTTGGTGTGGCTATTGGACAGGTAAAGCTCCGTTCTGCTCTGTTAGCCAGCTCTCCCCTATGCGTCCCTTGACCCCAGTCCACAAATCTAAGAGGTAGCTAGCGGAACAAAAACTTCTCTTTCAAGACCTCACGACGTATTTGATTCTTGAATTTCGTGAGGAAAGAATGTGCGCGTGGACGTTTATATCGGCGTCGAAGGAGGATCGCGATCGAAGATGGCTTCTCCCAAAATGGACTATTTCCCAACCTCTCATATACCTCGTCGACGCCGTTAGAAATAACAGTTCCATCGTACGCTTCTTTCCGACATCCCATCATTCCTTATACTTGTCCTTCAGATGGACGGCACCTCCACACTGGGCGAAAAGAAACCCGCTGCCTATGAGGGCTTGCCCACTCAGTCCCTCCCCCCGGACGTGATCCAGGCGGTCCAGGAGGCCCTCCCCACAAGCGATCCTCTCGATCGAGCGGTAAGTGTGGGGCGGTTCGATTTGAGGGGTAGTGATCGCGGGTTGGAAAGCGTGGTGTGTTTGGATGATGAGGAATGAAGATAGTGGAAGAGGAGTGGAAGCACGGAGAATGTGCGACGATTACGTTAGGTAGATTGTCAAAAGAATAGAGACCTTTTCCACACAGGAACGTGGAGCTAGATTGGAAAATCACAAAGCTGGGGTCCACGTCTTGCTTGGCATTAACCTCGTCTTCCTCTTTTCCCCTTTACTGATCTCGCATCCGCAGGATTTTGACCCAGTGGACTATATCAATACCAAATTTCCATCGGAGCAAATTGCCCTTGAAGCCCTGGACCCTTTCATCGGGCAGATCACGGAGGAGATAGGTGAGCGATCTTTCTCTATCCCTTTTTCCCTCTCTGCTTGCCTCGATACATCCTTGAGTCTTCGTCGTCTTCTGGCTCGCATACCTCCCCCTCATCGGCCCCGGCCCTCCTTGCGCAAGGTGCACTTGATACGGATATCTCCCTAGCCATCGAGGCGCAAGCAAAGGCGGGGGAGGAGGCCAGCAAGAACATTGGAGAAGCCCAGGTAACCCCCTCGCTACCCCTCTCTCCCCCTCCCCGTCCCGCTCCCTTCTATCGGTGTACATGACAGTATATTTAAGTTTCGCTCGTCAGCTTTGATCTAGACAGGCTGCTCACACTACCAACCAATGGCTCAAAAATCGCATGGCTCCCACTCCACACGCGATCGAACACGGGCATCTGGGTGACACTTGCTCTCCTCGTTGATGTCCCGAGGGGGGCACTATCCTCCTCCCTTCCTCCTGACCCTCCTTTTCATCCTCTCATGTCGGTACCCCACCCCCTCCTTTGGTCTTCGTTTTTTCCAGTCGGCCATTTCTGACCTCTTCAACAAAATCCGGGATATCACTGCCAAAGCCGAGCAAAGCGAGGTGATGGTCCAAGAGATATGCCGGTGCGTCCTCAAAAACGCCCTTTCCATGCGATTTCCTCTCTCTTTTCTTACCCTTCACTTCATGACACTGCTCATAACTTTGCAGGGCGTGTGAGAAAAGTCGATTTGCACTCATCGCCGGACACACATCCCTTCCTTCCTCCCTGCCCCTCCCCCTCCTCCCAGCGACATCAAGCAACTTGACCTGGCCAAGTGCCATTTGCAAGCCACCATCACGGCGCTCAAACGACTGCACATGCTGATGGCCGCGCTGGACCAACTCACCTTCATGACCGAGCATCATCACTACAAGGAAGCCGCCCAGCTCGTGGACGCGGTGCGGCAGGTGCGTCTCGGGCCCTGTGCCTCCCTCCCGCCCTTCCTCCCCGCCTCTCCTGGCTTCGCTGTCCCTTTTCCGTTACCTCTTTTGGGCCGTAGAAGTAAAGTGTCAATTTCTCTTCGTTATCCTACTATTCTCTCGATTCAATTTTCTCCCAGCTTTCCACCCATTTTGACGCTTACGCGTCGATGCCGAAGATCGCGGAGATAAAGCAAACGATCGAGCGCATCAACACGCAGCTGAATGATCAAATCACCCAGGTAGGTCCTCTTTCATTGTCTCCCCCCCCTCCCCTTCTTTTTTTTGCTAGGGTACGTGGAGGGGAGCAAAGTGTCGTTCAATATGGAGCCTAAGACTCAAGTTTTTGGTGACTACGCATATTGAAGATGTCTGAAGATAATTAAGGCGCCCTCCCTCCTCCTTCCCATTATCGCCCCCCTCAGGCCTTTTCGGAGGTCGCCGCCTTGTCCTACACGGTAGCCAACCCCTCCCAGTTAGAGAGGGAGGACGTGAGCCCGGGCTTCTTTTCCTCTTTGACGGAGGCGTGCCAGGTGGTGGACGCGCTGGGTCCTGCCGCTCGAAAGGTGCGCAAGCTAGGGAGGAAACGCGGCGTGATTGATTCGCATTGATCCGCATTTGGACGCTTTGGGCGAGCCTGCCCATGCCTGGCGATGCTCACACATGTCGGCTTTTGGTACATGGCCCCCACCTCGCTTCCCCTCCCTCCGTCCCTTTTCTACTTACTTTTGCCCCGGTTGCAGGTGCACATCGACGACTTCTGCAACCGGCAGCTCGCTCCGTACCTGAAGGCCTTTCCTAAAGGGGGGGAAGCGTCTTCTCTGGAGAAGATCGAGCGAAGGTTCGCTTGGTGCCGTCGAGCTTTGAAAAACGTGGAGGAACGGTAAGGGGAGGAGGAAGGAAGGGAGGGAGGAAGGAAGGGAAGGGGACAGGGGGGGTGGAGGAGGAAGGAGCGCTCTAGTAATTGAATCGACACCGTGCCGTGCCAACTTTATGGCCCCTGGAACAGATTTCATGGCGTCTTCCCGGCCCACTGGAAGGTGGAACTGTGCCTCCTGATGACGTTCCTGCAAACGACTCGACAGCACATCCTCGACACGCTTGAAGGTACTCTTGTCTCCTCACTCCACTGCGTCGACTGCTTCGTGTGCCTTTACAAATTATCGACCTTCATGCCTTTGAAAAGATTTTCCATGGCCCCCCCTTCTTCCTCCTTGCTCCATCCACTTGTCTTCTCCTATTTACCGAATTTACCCCTGAGGTATCCGACCTTCTCCCCTTCCCTCGCTCCCTTCATGGCCTCCACCATTTCCTTCTCCCCAGCCGGCGGTCCAGAAAGTGAGGACGTGACTGTGCTCCTCAAGGCCCTTCAAAAAGCTCTTCTCTTCGAAAAGGAAATGCAGCCCCGCTTTCAACCAACCCAGGTCTTTTTCCTCTCTCCTTGCTTCCCCCTCTGAAACCCTTTCTGCCTCATTTCCTTCCTTCCCTCCCTATTTGTCCCCCCTCCTCCTAGATGTACATCCTAGGCTACGTCCCACCCACCTCACAATCATCATGTCCCCTCCTTTCTCTTTCTCCCGTGTCCCACAAACCTTCTATCCTCCGTTTCCTCTCTTACAGGACGGTCACTCTTCCCTGCCCCACCCCCTCCCTCCCGCCCTTCAAGAGGAGGAGACTTCCCAATACGCCGCCCTTGCGAAAGACGGCAAAGCCGCCGAGCAAAAAAAGGTGACCTTTCTCGGTCTTCTCTATTTGCATCTATCTCCCTGAATTTATCTTCCATATTTTCTGCCAGCTTCTCCGCTTCTTTTTGAAATTTATTCGTCCCTTTTTCTCGTTTCCCTTTCCGCTACATGATGTACAACAGGCTATCTTGGATGCAGCAGCCGTGCTTCCCATCCTTGGCGTTGTCTCAGGTATTTGCATGCTCTTCTTTTTCTCCCACTTTCTTCTTTCTATTTCTCGTCTCCTTTATTTCAGTAATACTGCTGTTGCTCTTTTCAATTTCTCTTTGTGAACTCGATTCCATTCCTTTTCGCTATCTTCTGGGTTGCCGTTAAATAAACCCTTGTCCCTCTACCTCCCTCAGGCGTTTTTGATCCCTTCATGGGCCCTTACATCGATTTGGAGAAGAGGAACATGGAGGAGATGTTAGAGAAGGCGCTGGCAGAGGACCAAGTCGACCGGTAGGAGGGAAGGAGGGGGGGGGACGGATAAGTAGAGAAGGATGGAGAGTGCTGGCCTTGCCCCCCACGATTCATTATTCCTGACCCTTTTCCCCTTTCCACCGTTTTGCGCTAGCTCCTTGAACGCGGGGACGAAGCTCCCCGTCTTTAGCAGCTCGATCACGCTCTTTGTCTACATCAAAACGGCGATCAAGCGGTGTACGGCCCTCACCACCTCCGCCACCTTCTTCATTCTGGCCAAGGAATTCAAGGTCAGACCACCGGGGGGGAGGGCAAAGGCTCGAATGGATTGGGAGCTGGGCGGCCCATTTTGGGGGGCAGGTCGTGGTCTTGGAAAGATGCGTGGAATTGGCCGTTTTGGGCGTTCAGATTTTCGCCGTCCTTTGCTTCCTTTCTCATCTTTCTTTTCCTGCATTTCTCCTTCAGGCCTGCTTGTTATCCTATGCCAGAGCCCTCCGGGGGAAGCTCCCACCGGCCAATCCTTCTTCGTCCTCGTCCTCCTCTTCCTCATCCGCCGCCAGCTCCTATAGGCTCGCCGAGGGCGGGGAGGTTGACGTATGTTACCTGTTAAACACGGCGGAATACTGCACAGATACCTTACCACAGGTGAGAGGGAGCGACGGAGGGTGGCAGATGTCGGGGGAGAGAGGATGATACGTGCCGTATTCCTAAAGAGTATCACTCGGTCTTCCTCCCAATATCTCTTTGAATCCTTCTTTTCTCACCCCCCCTTCCTCCCCTCCTTTCTCTCCCCTTACTTTTTCCCAGCTGGAAGAAATGGTCCGGTCCAAGATCGACCCATCTTATGCTGAGTCCGTTTCCTTCTCAACCGGTGAGGATGAATTGAGGGAAGGGGAGGGGGGAGGAATGGAGAAATGGGAAAGAATGCTGATATCAGAGACACCAACACGGAGTTTGGTTCCTTCTTGGGAGTGGACAAAGAAAGTTCAAAGAGGCAAAGAGGAGCGTGAAAGGGGAGCGAAATATGATAAATATTTTGGGAGGAGGTCAGGGAGGAAAGATGGGGAAGAGTAACAGGCCTGAGGGAGAAAGTAAGCGTAGGGACCATAAAAAGAGGTTAGCTAGCAACAGGAAGCTTCTCACTCCCCCCTCCATTGCCTTTCTCATAGAGGTAGACGCTTTCCACGACACCATCACGCTTGCAATACGCGTGCTCATCTCCGGTCTGGAGGGAAAGTACGAGTCGGCAGTGAAAGCGATGCTCACCCTGAATTGGGCTGCGTGCGAGGGGGTGGGAGAAGAAAGCGCATACGTTCGAGTAAGGAGGGAGGGAGGGACCGAAAGAGAGAGAAAGGGAGGAAAATGACGAATGAAAACCAGGGGAACCGGCAGACTGGCGTACCACGCACATGGATGGATGTGGTGACAGAAGAGCAGTGGTTGCAATTACTGGAGCTATCAGATTCGTAGCATGTCTATTCACTTCGTCCCTTCTCCAATCTCTCCCCCCTTCCTTCCTGCCCCCCCACCCCTTCCTTTCTGCATGCTCCTTTCCCCTTCCTTCCTTTTTCCTTCTCTTCCTCCCCCCAGGCCATCAACGACGCTGTCCGCGCTTATGTGCCCTCCGTAAGGGATTTGCTTTCCCAAATCTATTTCCGGAATTTCTGTGACAAATTTGCTCAGGTAACATTGTTTATCTTCATCATTCAAAGCGTGTGTACGCGCTAGGATGGAGCATGCTGCCGTGAGTTTTACCCTTTCCCAGGCTGACTCCTAAAACTGGCACTCCCATCTCCCTTTTCTTTTCCTCTCTCCCTTCATTTTTTTCTTCAGTCCTTCCTTCCCAATTACATGGACGTGCTTTTTCGTTTGAAAAGGATCAACGAAATGGGCACCCAGCAGCTTCTCCTCGACGTCTACAACCTCAAGACGCTCCTTCTTCAGGCGAGTCCTTTCTCCCTTTCCTCTTCCTGTGTCCTCGATTTTCCCAACCCGGAGGCGTTGTAGGTTGTTGACAATTTTCCGCATTTCCGTCCTTCTTCCCCTTCGTTCCTTCTCCCTAGCTCCCTATCATCGGTCTACCTCCTACCATGGATGATGCCGCTCCTGGCGTGAGTACAAGCGCCCCACCGGCTTACGTCAAGTATGTGGCAAAGCAATTCGCCAAGATCGAGGTAAAAAAGAGGCTTAGAGGGTGCGATTGTAGGAAAGGTGGAGGGGAGAGGGAGCAAGGAGGATTGAGGAAAGGAAAAGGAGGGGCACTAAGGACGCTTCGGATGCAATGAGACACAAGAGACAGCATTTCGGCGAAATGTCCTGGTCTTTCAACGTCCTTTCTCTGTTTTCATCTACCCTCCTCAGACGATGTTGAAGCTGATTGGCACACCTGTGGAGGTCTTGGGAGAGAGGTATCAGATCATGAACCCTGAGGGCGGAGCGCAAGGTAGGGAGGGAGAGTGCGAAGGAAGGAGGAGGGAACAAAAGCAGGAAAAACATGGCATGACGTCGGTCTACCTGCTAACGATTCCTTCGGAATACACCGTTCCTCTCCCCCCTCTCTTTCAGACCTCCTATCCATCATGTCGCTCAAGGGCATGACCAAGAAAGAGCAGCAGCAAGTCCTTCTCAGCTGTGGCCTCGACCACTCCCTCCCTCCTTCCGCTCCTGAACCCACCGCGTCCTTCCCACCCTCCTCCCTGCCTTCCTCCTTCGGCACCTCCCACGCTGCCTATCCGGCAGTCGGGGCCTCCCTGGATGCGGCTAAGCAAGTTGCGGGAAAAGGACTCAAGGTGATGAGCGAGGAGATGAGACGGGCGTTCAAGGGGTAAAGCGAAGTAGCCCCCTTGTAGGACGGCTTCATGTAACAGTGGGGAAACTCGACACGTATGTATAAGGAGGCATAGCTGGAGTGTGATAAACATGGAGGACGAGGAGAGGGGTGGAGAGAAGGAGGGGACCAAAAGGAATTTGTCCCAAGACACTGGAGCCAAGAGGGGTGTGTCTTCGATTGTGCGAATGGAGATGCAGGAGCATGGATCGACGAGGGTGCTCCTCGATGGGTGGAGAAACGACTGAAAGAAGGGAGGCCAATGAAAGAAATACTCATCACCAGAAGTAGCTCCGCCTGTGGTTAAACGATGAGGCCAAACCTATTTCACCAGATGCAATTTGGTCCAATTTGGCTGTTAAATTGTTTGTTTCTCGCGTCCTGTAGCCCCTCTCATCTGCCTCCACCTCTGCTTTCAAATACTTCAAATTCCACCTCCCGTCCCTTTTTTACTTGGTCCCAATTTCCTTCTGCGTCCCTCAGAAATTCTCCTCCGCCTCCTCCTCCCCCTCCTCTTCCTCCTCCGCTTCCTCCGGTAGCTCCAATTGGTCTATGGCTGCTTTGACCAGATTTCCGTCTTTCGGGTCGAAATCCAGGGCGAGGAGGAAGTGTCGCAGCGCCTTCTCACGCTTGCCGAGACGTTTGCAGATCTGCAGGAAAGCAGACAGGGAGGGAGGGAGGAAGGGAGGGCGGGGAGGAAGAGGGGGTGTGAGACGGTTGGAGAAAGGGAGGGCGGGAGCGACGTCTACGTCTCTCAGCCGCAGCCACAACGGGGCCCAAGGATTAATGGGAATGCCTCGGGAGAAAAAGAAAGAGTACCTTGCCCAGCAGGAAGTGAACGCTGGCCTCTCTGGGGGCGTGGTCCCTCACTCTCTCCAATTCTTCCTGTGCCTCTTGGTAGCTAATAAAAGGAAAGGACGCCAAAGAGGAGACAGAGTGGAAGAAATATCAGTTCGTATCGGAATGTACATGTGGAAAAATCGAAAAGCGGATAAAAATGTGTGCGTGTGATTCGTTTGGTGGAAAGAGAGGGCTTCGAGAATGGGCCTTGAAGAGAGATGGACGAAAGGGGGAAGAATAGGATGATGGGAGTACCGATCAAGTTTCATGAGGACGTTGGCGCGCTGAAAGCGAGCTTGAGGGTTGTCAGGCTGAATCGCCGAGGCGCGTGCTAGCATGTTCAAGGCCTGAGGGACAAAGAGAGGGGGGGGGGAAGGGAGGGAGGAAGGGTGTTGCCCATCTATTCATGGGACTCCAGGACCAACTTTTAAACATCAAGGCTGAGAAAGGGGGTGAAAAAAGAGGAAAAGAAGGCCCTGGAATGCACCTGTAGGCTCTTCCCGTTAGCGTGAAATACCATGCCCAGGTAGGTGTGGAGGACGCTGGAGGCGGTATTGATGCTCAGCGCCCGACTGAAGTGATATTCTGCCAGTTCGTATTTTTCCTGCCTGAAATAGATGGTGCCCAGGCCGTACCTGGAGGAAGGGGGGAGGAAGAGAGGGAGGGAGGG
>NW_005803414.1:0-20650 GCF_000240725.1 Microchloropsis gaditana
TCCCGAGGTGTTGATGCAAAAAGGGTACGGGAAAGAATGCGACTGGTGGAGCCTGGGTGTGATTATGTACGAATGCCTGGTTGGCTACACCCCCTTTTATGCGGAAGAGCCAGTGATGACCTGCCGTAAAATTTTACGCTGGCAGCAGCATTTGGAAGTACCGGGGGAGGTCCGCGCGCGCGTGTCACCCGCCTGTTTGGATTTCATGTTCTCTCTAATGGCGCCGGCCGAACGCCGGCTGGGGCGGCATGGGTGGGAGGAGATCAAGGCCCACCCCTGGTTTGTCGAGTCGGGCTTGGACTGGGACGCATTGAAAACGGCGCCGGCTCCATACAAACCGGAAGGCTGGGAAGTACTGCGAGCCATGCTGGAGGATTTGCGGCAGGTGCCCAAGGAGGATGTGCGGTACCGGCCGTTGCTGGAGCAGATTACGGCAAATTTTGACGATTTTCCCGAGACGGAGGGGGGATTGGGGGCCGTGGGGGGGGGCGGGGCGGCGGGCCGCAAGGAGAAGGGCCACGAATTCATTGGGTACACGTACAAGCGAGGCTCCAAACTGGTGGTACGGTCGGCGATGGAGGTAGGGCTGTTCGGACCCCCTTTGCGGGAAGGATCGAGGGAGGAATTGATGGGAGAGGAGGAGGCTTGAGGAGAAAGGGAGGAGGGTGGATTTTGCAAGTAGATGGACAAGCAAGGAAGCAGGGCATTGCACATGCGAGGCAGTAGAGAAGGGAAGGGAGGATGCCAGTGCTGGGCTATTTAAAGGCTTGGCACAGGGTGACGTGCCCGGTAGGACGGCAACAAAAGGGAGGGAGGCAGGGGGCGAGGAGCAAGGCTGCAGACGAGGGATGGAGGAGAGAGCGGGAAGGTGAGGATCTGGGGAGCAGGGCCTCTGGCTTGGCCCGTGCGCAGCATTGTCTGGTCGGACCCCGGAGTCCCGCGGGCGTGGACCCGAGAAGGGTGGGACGACGCCAATCATTGTTTCCAAAAATCAATGAAATGGACAGCACGTTGCATGAACATAAATAGGAATGCGAGGTCTATGGCATCAAAACAGTGAATTAGCGTTAATGAATCAATGAGTAGGACACGATAAGCTTAGGTTGCGGTCGGGAGGGGGGGAGGCGTCTTGCTTCCTCCTCCTTCATCAAAGAGCCCCGCTAAAAAACAGAAAAAAACGAAGGCGAGACCAACACGCTGGGCGACAAGGCTCATGTGCGCTTGTACACATGCTCCTCTTCCCACTTTTCTTGGCTCTACCGCCACTCCCTTCCCCGTCGGCGTTGCCAGAAAGACTATTTTCAAGACCCCTGAAAAGTGCCAGCGAGCGTGCCTCCTTTTCTGCCATTTGATGGGTGTTTCTTTCCCTTGGAATGGCATCGCTGGCCTCCATGCCTTTTCCATTCTCGCTCCTTTGCAGATACTCAAATCATGCTCCCCCGCCCTACCTAGATACACATGTCCCTTTCCTCCCCCCTCGCCTCCCTTTCAGAAATACGCCTTGTTGGCGCTGTCCACCAGAACACGACCGTCGCCCTTCTCTCCCTTCACGACGGGGGTCATGTCGATGTTCAACGGCTCCTCCTTCACGTCCTCAGGGACGTGACCGGCAAACACCACGTCGAAGGGCAAGGGGGGGTTCCGCATGAAGAGAGTCCCGCCTGGCATCCAGGGAAGGATGTATTTGTCGGGGTGGGAGTAACGCAAAAGCTCTTCGTGGGCCTTTCGGACCAACGCCTTCACTTTCCCTGACTCGGGTGCCAAGTGTGCATTGGCCGAAAAGGAGGCTCGGAGTTTGCCGGCCTCGGAGAGGAAAACTTCCCGGTCGATAGCCCTGCGGGGGAAAGGAATTGCAGACAGGATTAGGAAGGGAGGAAGACGAATACGTGGCATGACAGAAGAGGTCAAGAGATGGGGAGGGGAAGGAAAGAAAAGGGGCAAACATTGAACAGGTAGCGGGGAAAGGAGGAACAGACAACGCTTTTAGCGTGTATCTAGCGGAGATAGGCTATGAGGGTACGATAAGAAAATATCGAGGGCATGGAAATCGTTTGAGAGGTTGGAAAGGCAACCCATGTAAGAAAGTAATGCGGGAGGGAGGCAAAGGTGGCCGTCACGCTCCAGGTTTCCTTGCCGCGCCTGGCGGTTCGCACAGGGAACATTCAAGACATAACTTCGCATGCACAAAACAACGACCACACAAATGCGCAGAGCACATGTGAGAGGATGGGGTTGGGCATGAAGCCATGCCTAGAAGCACCTACCAAGAATTTAAAGTCTTCAGGCTCTTGCGATAGAGCCGAACGACTATCGTCTTGTGAGAAAGCTGCGGCGCCGGGTTGATATACTGCGCTGCAGCGGCTCGCATGGATGCATTGGCCATGATAGCCGCCCAGCCGTGTACCTGTTCGCAACGATGTTGGTTGAGTGGCGTGAGGGCAGGATTGGGCAGAGAGAGGGAGACAAAGCAGCACGGGTCAGGTAACTGAGAGAGAGAGGAAGGGCGTGGCTTGCTGAAAGAGAGCTTATCTCTCCCGCAGGTGAACAACTTGCCGAAGGCATACACGTGCGTTGCAACCACCACAAAACATTCCACATATGCCTACAATGGTGGGCCACTGTCGCTGTTGTGGGCCAACGCTGGCCTTGTCCACAACATTGTGCTTGCGATTAGTCATGGTATCCACGCCCCTCCGAGTCGCTGTCGCTAGAACCGGAGGTAGTTGACGTGGGAAGGTTTTAAAGAAAGCATTTTACGAGAGGTAACGCATGGAATGATAAGGTTGGTTAAAACGGAAGCAGAACCTCATGCTCTCCTTTTTTTTGGGGGGGGGACAGGTTTGCCCGAGCCCAGCTTTTAGTACTTCCCAAAACGCTGCCTTGGTGACGTGTGAAGAGGGAACAAACGGGCCGCTTGCTGGGGAGTAGAGGATCCCTTATACGCGGGGGATGATAAAGAGTACTCGGTATGTGCATATTTCAAAAAATTATGTACGGCGGCAACTCTGCGGTTTAGTTCATCCCATTTCGCCTTTTCCTTCCTCACTTCGTGTTCTTCCTGGTCACGTTTCTCCCCTTTTCTGTATATGTCCCTCTCAAAGACGCGGTCTCGGCATCAATCAGCGTCCTTCTTTCCTGCTTGTCGTCCTTCGTTGCATAACTTGGTCTCTAGGCAGCGCGCACGGGCCCATCCCTGCCTCCTCCTTCACCCCTTCCTTGGGCTGTCCTGGGAGTCTCGCACGTTCCGACCCCCTCCGTGGCGCCCTCGGAGGCGCTTTACCTTCTCCGTGTCGGCCGTTTTTTGGTTGGAGTAAAGCAAGCGCAGCCCTCCACGCGTCTGGTTTAGGTTGGATTTCGCCCGCGCTTCCCCGCTCCATCACCTCGACCGCGCCCTTCTCTTTTGGGGGGGGGCGTAAAGCGCAGGAAGCCTCCTTCACCTCTTTCAACGGTGTGCCCGGGGGTCCTTCGCGCCTTTTTCACGTCAAGGGTCGAACGTCCGTGCGTGCGCTTTCTTCCGCTTCGCCCTCGGGCCCCGTCTCCACGATGATTTGCGCCATCCCCCCCGACGTCCAGGCCGCTCTCCGCACCCTGTACACAGCCCCACCTGCGAGCCAACCCTCCCGTCCTCCAACCCCGCCCTCCCGCCTACAGATATGCGTGTGCACCACAGGTGCCGGTGGGGCCCTTGGTCAATGGATGCTGGGCACGGCGGGCGCGAGCAATGTGCTTCTGGAGCTAGCGTCTCCCTATGCGAAGGGGGCGATTGCCGTGTACTTGGCGCATGGAAGGCGCGAGCCCTCGCTTCCTCCCTCCGACGGCTCCTACTGCTCGGCATCGACGGCGTCTGAACTGGCACGAGCCGCGTACCACCGGGCGGTCGCACTCGCGGTGGGAGGGGCGGAGGGAGGGAAAGACAGCGGGGAGGAAGGCGGGAGGGAGGGCCAAGTCCGCGTGCTGCGGGAGGGGACATTCGTGGGGGTCGCGTGCACAGCCTCCGTGGTGTCGAGCCAGGCAAAAAGGGGGGAGCATCGTGCTCACATTGCCACGTACAGCCTGGACGTGGAAGGTCGGGTCCTCGCCCGCGGCTACTCCCTGTCGTTGACCAAGCAGGCCCGGAGCCGCGTGGAGGAGGACATTGCCGTCAGTAAAGCCACCCTGGCGGCACTGATGGAGGCTACCCATCCGCTAGGGCCCGATGCCTCCTCTCCGTCTTTCTCGTGGCGGGAATTCCTGCCCGTCGGTGTCGGGGAGGGAGGATTAGGGGGGGAGGATCGACTTGTCGAAGGAGAGGACGAGGCAGGGCGGGAGGAAGGGGACGCCTTGGATGCACTGATGGTCCACCAGACGGTGGATCGAGTCGTCTTTATTCCATGCCCCCAGGCGCCCAACGGCCTCCGCTTGTACCCGTCTTCCACTACCGTCTTCCCTGCCTCAACCCCGCCCTCCCCCCCGGCTTTCTCCCCTCTCATCGTCTACCCTGGCTCCTTCAATCCTCTGCACGAAGGCCACATTCAACTTGCCCGCGCCGCCCAAACGCTTCTGGCCTCCCACCCGTCCTCCGCCTCTCCTTCTGTTCCTTCTTTTTCCCCCCTTGTTCTCTTTGAAATCTCCACCTCCAATGCCGATAAGGGCATGACGGAAAGAAGTGCCCTCATGCCTCGCTTCTCGCAATTTGCCTCTCTCTCTTCTGCCCTACTTGTCCTTACCCGTGCCCCACTTTTTCTCGAAAAAGCTCGAATTTTCCCCCATTCTTGCTTCTTGATTGGGGCGGACACTGCCAAACGGCTGTTGCAGCCTAAATACTACGAAACGGCAGAGAGGGAAGGAGGAGGGAAAGGAGGGCGGGATGCCCTCCTTCTGGCCTTGAACGAAATAAGGATGCAGGGCTGTCGTTTCATCGTGGGGGGCAGGAAAGTGAAAGGGAGCGATGGGAAAGCAGACTTCCTGACGTTGGAAGCGGTGTTAGAGGAAGCGCGGCCGCTGGCTCTCCCCCCGTCAGTGCTTGAGATGTTTCTTGGTCTGAGTGAGAAGCAATTTCGAATCGACCTCAGTTCCACAGAGATCAGGGCGCGCGAAAGAATGAAAAACGTCTGAGCAAAGACGGGAGGGTTGGGAGTGAGACCCCACCAAGCGTACGGCGGATGATGAGCTATTGTCTCTCGACAAGAATGTTCCGAGCATAAACCTCCGGCTCTTATGCTCGGGCTCGCGGATTTTTCCGCCTATCCTGTTGGACCTCCTTTGCACGCCACGAGATCCTAGTCATCAACTCTGCGCTTTATTAATACGGCTTGATGCGCGTGAATATGGATAGTCCTTTTATGTCAATTTTCTTGGTATTTTGCTGTGGCTAAAACATGACCTGACCAATTAAGGATTAATGTTTGTACGTCAGTCATATTGCATCATCTCTGAACAGCTCTCTGCTCGACATTCAAACCCCTCTGGGCACCCATCTCTGCCTCCCTCCGTCCCTTTTCCCTTCCCCCTTTTCAACTTTCCTCATACCCAGCGCGCTCGCTCCCGTTCAACTTGTAAAGCGGCCATTCGTAGCCGTCTAGACCGTCGCCAGCGGCAGTAAGCCACCGTAAGTATGAGGACTACCGTCACCACCACAGCAAGGGCCCAAACCCGTTCATCCACGGCCCTCCCTGCTTGCTCCCATCCCTTCACTTGTTTCCCAGCCTGCACGGCTGCGGTCTTGATCGCGTGTCCTGCCTCGATCAAGACGTCCCCCGTTTCCTCCGCCAGGGTCTGGGCCTTGTCAACCATGTCTTCCTCCACCCCATCCGCCTCTCCCGTGCTTTGTGCCCCGACCGCATCGTCTTTCAATGCCGCCCACTCCTCCACCGGCAACAGGCTCCACCCTTGCACGGCAGCCACCCCAAAAGCACCCACGCACGCCGTCCCACATCGACCCTGGCCTTCCCCCCCCCCTCGTCTCAACATCCTCATGTATCCTGCTTCGCCCCACGTGGTACCCCACGTGTTTTTTAACACCCAAAACTCCCGCCCACCTTCCTCCGGCTCCTCTTCTCCGTAGCCCACCAAGAGCATGGCATGGTCCACCTCCCGCGTGCATGTGTCCAAGTCGGGCCCCTGGCCTCCCCAGTCCGTCACACCTGCTCCCCTCTCCTCCCCTCCTCCTCCTGAGCCTGGAAACAGACAGTCTTGGTCAGGGGTGAAGATCCCCGAGGCGTAGGCGAGGAAGGCGGGACAGTTGGATTTGACATGGACGGCCAGGGGTCCGAAGAAATAGAGTGCCTTTTGAAGAAGCTTGTCAGAAGCACAGGGAGGGATGAATGTAGGGCCATAGGCAAATGCAAAGGCAGGTGTATCACCCAAACATGCGCCTGTGCCAAAGATAGGAAGGGTCGAAGGGGGTGAAGGAAGCTGACTTTTGAGAAAGTATGCAGCAGACACCTCGCCTCCCTACCCAACACACCTTGCATTTGGGTGGACGGATAGGAGGAGAAGGTTCGGAGGCCATGGTCATGTATGTACGAGAAGGCGTCGCTTACGGTCCCGCCTTCACACCCCGTGTTCTGGTCGGCGCAGTCAACGAGTTGCTGGGAAGAGAGACTTTTTGTGAACAAAGCGCCGGGGCCGTGGCGAGTGCTGCCGTCCGTGGTGGTGAAATCATGATTACCGTCCCCGAAATCTTCGGCATGCTGCAGAGCAATTTGACCCTCGACAAGGGCACTGGTGGCATATGCCCAACAACTGTGGGGAAATGAACGCGGGGAAGGCGACTGCGTGGGTGCATGTTGGAGCAGAGAGAGGTCTGAGGGAGAAGACAAGGTTGAAAAGGAGGATATTGTGAGACGGGAGAGGGAGAATTAACCTTTATGTCTACGTACCTCCCGCAGGTGCCCTGATATTTGACCGATGTGACTGCCACCACGCCGTAGGGATTCGCGTCGCTATAGCGGTAGTCCAAAGAAGCAGGAAGGGCCACGTCGGACAGGTTAGAAGCAAAGGAGGAGAAGGGAAGCCGCCGGTGGTGCACTACACGTCGATGCTTGCGTTCTACATCGTCTGTAGAAATTTCGGATAAGGCAGAAACATTGAAGGCATCATCATAGCTGATGGTCCCTGATACCAAAGCCTCGACTAGTGTTATATTGTCCAAGTCCAACATCTTTTCCGTGTCCACAGGCACGGCCCGGGAGCCCCCCAAATACCGCCGTTCCTCAGAGGTCCAGTCGCTCATATTGTTCACTCCTAATGTAAAGGCTGCAGTGGGATGTGTATTCCCGAAAGCATGGACGTAGGCGACGGACTCGCTGAAGGCGTGACATCTTTTCAAGAAATCGTCCTCCCCTCTGTCTTGATGCGACCCCTCTTGTCCCTGCCCGGGACCGGATGGTCGCCCTGCCTTTTGTGCAAAACCCTCATAACCCCATTCTCCGTCACATTTCTCTTCCCAAGGTGGGGTGCGAAGCTGCTGTACTCTTTCTTGATCACTCATCTCAGGCTTTGAAAGTCCAGGCGTCGATGACCACCAAGTCGGGCAAGGCGGAGGATGTAGATGGTGTTCGTGGGCTTGCTTCTCCACATAATCGGCCTTCCCAGAATCCGGCAGGGGCCGTGGGTAAAAATGATCCATCCTATCACGGTAATTAGGCCCTGAAAAGGTCCCGCCGGTCAAGTCCGTTGGACCCTGGGGTTCGCGGTTGTCTTCGTCCGCAGTGCCCTCGGATATGGGCAACGGGGTCATGCGTGGATTCCTCTCGTCTACGCTACCTTCATTCATTTGTTCCATCTGGGGCTTGTACTCCGCCAACACCTCTGTATGGCCTTTGGGCTCGATTGAACGTTTTGTCTCCTTCCCACCCTCCAGGTCTCCTGCCGTTTTTGATTGAATGTTGGCCCTGCCACTGCCATAATCGTCTTGTGCCTGAATTCCATCCAAAAGTCGATGTGGAGTTTTTCCAAAGAATAGCTGTGTCAGCATTCTGTGCTCTCAGCCTCCTCTGCTGTGAATTCCTGTCGTCTCTAAAAGCTCTATTTATGAAAGTTCCCGCTGTAGGCACATGCAGGAAAGAACGAAAATTGACGTGTCACCGGTGTATTTTATAATAAAAGATGGATAGTGTGCTAATGGGATTCTTATTACGATTGACACGGTGTTTGTTGACGGTTGCTCGTACGTCAGCCTTCTTTGGACGCCTTCAGGTCCGTATTTCGCGGGAGAGTACAAATGATTTATCCGAACGAAAGCTGGCTCACGCGTGTCACAGAAGAGTGATGCCATGAGTGATGAAAAATTGACCAAATAAGAATCTGTGCAAAGAACGGAAAATCGACCATCGAGAAGAAGAAAGCAGGCTAAAAGACGGATGAGATGGACTTTGTCGACATAGACCCGAACCACATGTCCTATCTTTTTCAAATTTTAAATTTGATTTGAATTTTCCGAACCCGACCTCCATTTGACCCTTCGCTCACCCCTCACCACTTTATTGTTTGGTTTCTATATTAGCATCACCACGGAAATGGCAAGCGCCGGATTACATTTTTTCTAATAAAAAGGTAATCACAGCACAAGGCTCTTACCTAAAAGTTATATCGGAGTCAGCGCAGCGTTCCGCACGGCTCCCTCAGAGTATGATGGGCCGAGAGGTTGGATTTAGGTCGCTAACATCATTGCATATGTGTCTACAAACTTGAAAACGGTATTCTGATGATGAGCCGATCGTCGAGGACCAATTTTGTCGGGTCATCTTTTTCGTTCACAGTCTGACCAAATAAAGAAGTATGCGTGTATTTTAATCACAGACAAAATTGTTGACGGATTGAAGATTACCTGAATCGTCTTACCCGTGTCCATCCGATCTTTTAATCTGACAAAACTCACAAGGCCTCGAATATCACATGAAAACATAACACGTGACTAAACATCCCCTCTTTCTCGTGGCTTTCTCGCGCGTAGGAATCTGCCTTCTCCTCTCGTAGGTAGGCGCCTTGCAAGGCTCTTAAAACTACGTAAAACGTCAAAATATTCCACAAACTACTCCGAACTACCCATCAAATTTATAGAACACTGGTACGTTATGCTGATTTCCCGTCTACAAAAAATTTGTGACAATCGATGGGGCTGGTAACAAATCCTTGAACGCGGTTATTATCATCGTATTCCGTCGAATGTGTGGTGCCGCTTTCCAGGATCTTTCCACAGAGTCGGGGCAGTCTAGCCCGGTTTGAAAACTTTTAGCTCTTAAGCGGCACCACGTTCTAAATTTATGCCAAAGAAAGTACCGTTGCTTGTCCTCGCTCGGACCGTGTGGGACAGATTTTATTATCATGATATGATTAAAGCATCGTTGCCTGTGCAATTATCATGAGCGCCCAACGTAAGTAAGAGGCGATTTTTCATACCATTTTGTCCGTAAGGAATCAAATAACTGTACACGTAGACGAATCTCTGGGAGGACGAGTATCAAAACAAGTGTCGCAAGATTCTGAGAAGAGTAGCGAACACGGCTTGGCTTTTCTTTTTCCTTTAGAAAACGATGAGCTCCCTCTTCTTTCCACAGTTCCTTCGTACACATCTTAACCATATGATTTATCATACCACAGCTGTAACTCCCGTTCTCTCCGCCTCGCTCCTCGACATTCGACCATGACTCTCCAAGGTCTTGATTCTCTGCTCAATCATTGTATGCTTTCTCTCCATCTCAGAAGACCTCTCGGACGGAGGCGGTGGAAAGCAGCACCAGGTTCCGAGCCTCTCCCCGAAGTAGTAATGGTGGTCCTCCACGCTGCTTATCGAGCCGTTGCTACACACATCCTCATCCTGAAAAAAAATAGGAGACAATCAGCGAAGAAACCACCGTTTTGCCATCCCCCTTTCCAAATAACGATCTGTTCGATCAGCAACAGCAACAAGACCTTGCCAATTCCATGGATGCTCGCCCCCCCTTTCCCCTTGCCCCGCTCTCCTACCTCATCCCCGGGACATGCCACGTATTGTGCCCCCACGCTCATGTCGTCGTCGTACCAAATTTCTTGCCCATGGTGGAAAGGGCAGTCCGCCACCTCCGCGCAATGCCCTGTGTCATCCGTGTGAGGAAAGCGAACAAGGGGACGCCTTGTCAGTCTCCCCCACGGCCTCTACTCCTTCGAACGGAAAATTGGGCATCCCGGGCCCGCCCTCCCTTCCTCCCTCCTCCCTTCCTCCCTCATTTTCTTTCCATTCCTCCCTCCCCCGCATGATTACCCCCATCCACTCCACCACAACAAGGCGGCAAATGTGGGACGCAGTCCGAGGCGTGGACCAGGCGGTAGCTACCCCGGGTATATTCCGCGACAGCCGTTGCGAACCCAACGTCCCCGGCACGGGGTTCCCCGAAGGTATAAAGCAGGGAGGATACGTTCAGGCGCTTGCCCAGGTCCACGGCGCAGAGGGATGCCACCCCGCCACCTGAAAAGGGATATAAGGGAGCACGCGGCCGAGGGAGACGGGGGGGAAGCGATGGGCATGAGGGGGCAGGGAGGCCGTAGGACGGCTTGATTTGGCATCTCTCTCGTCCCCACGCACATCTCGCTGTTGTCCTTCGTTTTATTTGTCTCTCTATTGTCCTCATCCGTTCCCTACTACTCTTTCTTACCCAAAGAGTGGCCAGTCACGAGCACAGTGTACTCCTCTCCCATTCGCGCCGCCAAGGCGGCGACCTCCTCCGCCAACCCCAACGTCACCAATGAAGTATAAAACGCACAAAATCCGTGGTGCGTGTGTCCTAAATCTACGCCTTCGATAACGCATGAGAAGTGATAGTGCAGCGATCCGATTAGATCCGTGATATAGTCCTCCGTGTCATTGCTCCCCTTGAAAGCGACTACCACCAGCTTCTCCTCTTTGTCCACACCGATGTAACCAAAGGCATCATGATCCAACGGCTGGGATTGATATGTATGTAGAACGGTGAAGCCAGGAAGCTGGCAGGAGCTGTTGTAAAATTTGTTTTGGCTGACAAGAAACGGATCTCCATAGGCGATGGAAGAGAAAACAGCAGCTTGGCGAGCCAGGTCTTCAGAATAAGGTTCCACCGCGAATGAATAAGGAAGGCGACACAGGCAGACCATTGACATGAGGAGCAGGGATGCAAGGCCTGCGGGCAACATTATTGTTGCCAATGGCATATGCTTTTCTGTATTTTTGCGTGACCGAAAAGAGCAATGGAGGGAGGGTAGAAGAAAAATGGACAGAATCAACTTTAAATTTTCGGGTGCATGTATCCTGGCAGAATGATCATTCTGATACGCCTGTAAGCAGTCGTGCATGAGCTCGTGGTGTGATTGGCTTCTTCTGGTTGTCATACTCTTACAGCAGTCCATTCTTTAGGAGGTCTAGGTTCCTGTCGCTCACACGCAGTCGCGGAGACTCGAGCGAGCGCCGCCATGGCCATCGACACACTATTCCTTCGCTTAGGATACTGGAAAATCGTAAGGATGTCACGTTTGGAATTGTCGAGGGGACATGTCATTGTCAGCTTGGATGGATTCCAAATTAGAGTTTGTGAAAGCCACAGCGGGCGGTCGTATATCAAGGACGCATGACAGCGAAGTCGTTTGTATGTAATCGTGCGTAGGTTATCATGTCACGAAGCCTTCGATTTTCTCGTCACATTCGGCTCACGTCCATGTATAAAATTGCCTATCTCATGCAACAGGTTTTTGTCTTTCTTTGTCAAACGGGGGCTCTATGCCGTGCGGCCGCCAGGCCCTGCCCTTCGCTCGTAGATAGGCAACCGTGACAGCAGTACATCCCAGTAGCATTCGCAAATCCTTCCATCGATCCACGCCTTTTTAATTAGCATCCATTTACTCGCTCGCGTCTAGCTATGGGTGCGCTTGCGGGCTTTGTGAATGCTCCCGTCACGAAAGGTTACTGCCTTCTGGTGGTAGGAGCCTCCCTCCTCTCGTCCTACACCCATTCTAGTCACACTTTAAGATTGGACACGACCCGCATTCTCCGCAAAGGAGAGCTCTGGCGTCTTTTCACCAGTCAAATCGCCTTTCAAGAACACCCTCAAACGGTGCTGGGCGTATTCCTGCTCTATACTTTCCGGCACTTTGAACGGCAAATGGGCTCTCGAAAATTTGGCTCGTTTCTTGTCCTCTCCACGCTCCTGGCAACGTCAACAGAAATGGCGATTGCTGGCTGGTTAGGGGGCAAAGGGAGGATAGGAGAGGGGTTGGCCTTGTCTCCCGGGCCCTTTGGGGTCGTCTACGCCTTGTTTGTCCTCTTTTATACTACCGTACCCAAACTCCACCCGCGCCTGCTTCGTGTCTGTGGGGCGGACTTGTCCGACAAGAGCATGTACTACGCGGTGGGGGCACAGCTTCTCCTTGGTGGGGGCTGGAAAACGGCCATTCCCGCCTTGTGTGGCTTGTTTGCGGGCATCCTCTACCGGCGCAACGTCTTTGGGATGCAATCCGTCCTTCTTCCCCAGGTCCTGTGCCGCGGCGTGGCTTCCGTCTTGGAGCCCCTGCTCCAGGCAAGGCGCCCGACAATGCGGGGTCGAGGTGGTGCGGAAAGGCGGCGACGGAGAGCGGGCATGGCGGGGAGGGAACAGCTCCTGCCGGGGGGCGACCGGGCCCTAGGACGAGGGGGAGGGGGAGGACGGGAGGGAGGACAGCTGGCACCCCCTCCGCCACCACCACCAGCGTCGGAGGATGCAATACAGATGTTGATGGGGTTGGGCTTCGAGCGGGGGGCGGTTGTAAGAGCCTTGCAGGGGGCGGATAACAATGTGGAAGTTGCGGCGAACAGGTTGCTGCAAGGGGCGTGACGGGGGAGGAAAGCTTGTGGGGGGGAGGGCAAGGCGGTAGGAGAGGCTGTAGAAAGCGTCAAGAGCGACGGCAGGTGGTAATAAACAAGGAAAGCTGTAAATTATGCGGCGGCTCTGTTCAACGGGTGGTTACCGAGTGCTTTGTTGTGGCTTTATGTCTGACTTGTCACAGAGCAGGACATGCTCGGAGGTTCTTCAACTCGAGACTTTTCCATGTACATGAGGCTGGCCCCCTCCTTATTCAAAATGTCGAAGCTTTCTGCCCCCTCGCGCTTTTCCGGCGCCCTCTTTATAACCCTAATCCTCGTGTGTCCCGGTCGCCTTCCTGTCCCTCCCTCCCGCCGTCCTTCCCATCCTCATCCCTCGCAATTATTCTTTGAGCGAGGCTCCTTCCCGCAATGTAACCGCCGCTCCAGCAGTTCATAAAATTAAACCCTCCTGTGACGCCGTCTACGTCCAGGATCTCTCCTGCATGGGCAAGACAGTGGGAGACAAACGTGAGGAGGCTTCGGGGGAAAGGTGCGGCATGCTAGAAGAAGAGACCGTCGATTCTGGGACACGCACAAGCTCGAGGCTCAGCACAGGGGACGCAGGTGGATTCGACGTCTGTCATTCCATTCCCCCCCTCCCTCCCTCCCCCCCTCCCGCCCTCGATCTTACCAGCGAAATAGAGCCCTTCCACGCGTTTGCTCCCGAAGGTTTTGAAATCCACCTCTTTCAAGGCGACCCCCCGGCCGTTGTGAACTCTTCCTTGTGGATACTCTTTCCCCTCGACACGTATACGCTTCCTTTCAACGTGTCCGCCAAGGCCCCCAGCGACTTGGGCGACAAAGAGCCCCATGTTGGCCCCCCTTCTTTCCCTCCCTCCTTCCCTCCCTCCCTCCATCCCTCCTTCCCCACCTCCAGCGCATCCGCCACGAGCCGAGCCCAGAGCCGACGTGGCAAGCGCGGCTCTCGAATCGTCTCACCCGCTGCCGTTGTCGTCAGTAGAGGACAATAGGTGCCCACGTGCTTCCGAGCATTCGCCGTCTGCGCCCGCTGCAGGCGTTGGACAACGTCCGGGTATGCGAATTCGGGGAGCCAGTCGATGCGAAAGGAGGCCTGGTAGTCGAGGAGAGCAAGGAGACGGGCAGCGAAGGCGGAGAGGCGGAGGATGGCAGGACCAGAAAGCCCGGTGTGCGTGATGACCAGCGGCCCGCGTTGGGCGAGAGGGCTGAGGGTGGTTGGAGTGGATGATAGGACATTGCTGCTGCTGCTCTCCATGACAGCTCCCTTCCCCATCCCCCTGATACCCGCTTGCTTCAACCACGCTTTCCACTGCCGGCCCTTGGCTTTCGGGTCTTCATCGTTGGCCCCCTGCCCGGGTGCCCCCCCAGTTAAGGTAACTTCCACACAGGGGAGACTGATCCCTTCCAGGCCCTGGAGCGGCGACGGGGTTCGCGTCCGTCGGTCCGCCAGCTCCAGCGTGAACAAGGAAGGGATGGGGTCCACGATGCTGTGGCCCATGCGGCGAGCGAGGGCGTGGCCGTGCCTGCTCGAGCCCGTGGCGAGGACCAAGGCCTCGCAGGTCAATGTCCGCGTGGGCCCGCGAGTCCCCACCGCAGTCACCACCAGCACGCTACGCCCCCCCTTGCCATTGCTCTGGATCTCGTCCCTGTCTCCCACTGCCCGAGTCCCCTCGACAGGCTGGACCTGGATATCCACGACTTTCCAATCGACCCTCACCTCCACCCCGGCTTCTCTGGCCCCGTCTCTCAGGCAGGCGACGATCGCCTCGGAGGAATCCGTCGTGGGGAACATGCGGCCGTCCGCCTCCGTTTTCAACCTCACGCCCCGTGATTCGAACCAGGTCAATGCCTGGGCAGGCCCGAACACAGAGGTCAAGGGGCCCAGAAGCTCGCGTTCCCCCCGGGGGTAGGCTGCCACCAGTTCGACAACGGCTTTTGACGCGTCGTGCATGACGTTGCAGCGACCGCCCCCACTGATCCGCACCTTGTGGAGGAGTTGATGAGAGCCTTCCAAAAGGAGGACTTGGCATGTGGGAGAGGGGGTTTGAGGAGTTTGCGGCCGTGGGTGTTGATGTCGCATTAGGCACTCCCCGGCCTCGATGGCAGCCATGAATCCTGCAGGACCGCCGCCCACAACGATGATCCGTGGCCTATCTGGCAAGAGGTCTATCTTCTCTTTCGAACCGTCCTCTAGCTTGGTTGCAAACCGCAGAAGACGACGCTGTGGGTTTACCGAGCCCGACGGGAATGAGGATGAGGGGTGGCGGGAGGGTACACCGAACGCCAAGGGACGCTGTGTCATTGCTGGTGTCCCGCTAGATACCGCATGACATGCCCAAGAAGGACATTGAGAAGCGATGAACGACAACAATACGACAAATCTAAGCCAGCGCAACCGTATCAGCTGATTCCCTGCTTGAGAACACGGTGGGAATAATAGCAGTAGACGGTGGCTGCTTCTGTTGCCTCCCATATATGAGGCTGCTGCAGTAGCCACCATCAGCGGCAATTTTCGAAACAATACCTGTAGTGTCAATGCGCTGTCAGTCAATGAACGGTATGGGTCAAAATTCACTTTGCTTGACGTGGTCAAGGCGACGTGGAAGATCGATGACGACCGAATTGTCGACACGTACATCTTTTTCATCCCTGCCTCATCTCTGTAATGTTTCTCATTCATCAGATCTCCCTCTACGTAGTAGATGATGTCTCAAACTCAGTATTTGACGTTGTATTTGGGGGCTTGTGCACTCTTTTGTTGTTTTTCAGGGGGGACAGCGATGCTGCTCGTATCGCCAGTCAGCTTCAATCTCCTCTACCGTCCGTTCTCACGCACGACCCAAAAATACAACTCACCTTCCTTGCATGATGCGCACCCCATCCAGGGAGCCTAGATGAGAAGGAAAGAAAGCCATCGTCACCCTTCACAGTTAATTCGTTGTTTCTTGTCGGCGTGCTGTGTGCCGCAACTCGATGGACAATTATCGATTAGCGCCCTCGTCTCCCGCTCCTCTTACGAAGTCGACAGTCACGAAAAGATCTCCTCCTGAGCTCGGTCAACTTTCTCCACACCATGTCGAGAGAGAATCCCGTACCATCAATGCCCGGAAGCAGGTGCTTGCGGGCTCGATTGCTGCATTTGTTTCAACGCTAGTTTGCCATCCCATCGATGTCCTGAGGACAGAGCTGCAGACCACGCAAGAGACTCTCACGGCCCGCGAATGCCTCCGCCGTATTTGGCGGGCAGAAGGAATGCAGGGCTTCTATAAAGGTTTGAGTGCCCCGCTGGCAGCACAGGCTGTCTACAAAGCGTGAGTAGATACGATACTTATTCCGAGACAGGGTGTAACCTCCCCGCCCTCTTTGAGCGATCGCGTATGTCTATATGAATCTCTCCATGGACCCGTGGTTGTGTCCCCCAATATGTGCTTAAGCCACCAGCCTTTTTCATTCTTTCTTTTCCCACGAGGCACATGCTGAGATCGTCCACTCGTTCGACCTTTTTGTACCACACATCTCCGCTCCAAACCTATCTCGAGAAAAACCAACTCACGGAGAGATTGAGACTCTCGCACGGTGCCACGATGTGACCAAGAGAAAAAAATCCAAGAAGGACTCACTCCTCTCTCGCACCATCCTATTTTCCCTGTACTTCCCATCTTCCCCCCTGGCAGCATCATTTTCGGAACCAACTCCACGGCTCAACAGCTTCTCCTTGCCCGCACTAAGAAACGCCCCCGCCCTCCCTCCTCCAACCTCTCGCCGCCATGCCTAAGCTACCCGGAGATCTTTCTGTGCGGCGCCCTTTCGGGGGGAGTGAACGCCCTGGTCGTGACTCCGGTGGAACTGGTTCGCAACCGACTGGTTGTGTCCCACGGGGTGTATTCAGGCCCCCGGGACTGCGTGGGGCAGGCATGGAGAGGAGGGGGGTTCCGGGGGCTGTGGAACGGCTTGCTCCCCACCCTCTGCAGGGATGGGCCCGGCGTGGGGGCCTGGTTTTTGGCGTTCGCGGCGGGGAAGGACGGGTTGCTGGCGTGGAAGAAATCGACCAAGGGCCTGAGGGGAGGGAAAAGGGAGGCGGGAGAGGAGAAGCTCGGGGTGGGGGGCTCCTTTTGGCGGGATCGGGGGCAGGAGTGGCCTTCTGGACGGTGGCTTTGCCGTTTGACACGGTCAAGAGCGTGATGCAGGTGGCGGGGGTAGGGAGCGAGGGAAAGAGGGAGGGCATGGGCCAGGTGATAGAGCGCTTGGTTCGAGAGGGAGGGCTCCGGCGTCTCTTCCGGGGGTGGCAAGGAGCATTTGGGAGGGCAGTGCCTGGGTCGGCAGCGACGCTCGCGACTTTCGACGTGGTCAAAGACTGGCTCTGAGGGAGGGAGGGAGGGAGGGAGGGAGAAAGGGAGGGAGGGAGGGAGGGAGGGGTTCTTTCGGCAGCTCTGTCTTCTCGAGGGAGAGGGGGAGGGAGGGAGGGAGGGAGGGAGGAATGGAGGGGGGGAAAGGGGAGGATGTAGAAAGGGCTTGAGGCAATGGCAGAGGCGCGTGACCTTGTGGAGTTTGCCGTTGTGGTGGCCGAGATTCGTGCGAGCGCGGGGAGTGAATCGATTGTATTGTACCAATAGTGCAACGCGAGAGCTGTGCAAAGGGTCTAGGTGGATGAATACGCAGGCAGAGGCCGTCTGGACGCTCAGGTCGACGTCAAATTTATGAAAATGAAAACTCAATGCAACCCTGACGCTCGTGACCGAAAGAGATGCACCGCCCTGTCTAAATTCTTTGTGATCGAACACGCCGACTCCCAGAACACTGCTGGCACGCCGTGTCTGATAACCTTTCCTTCTGCGAGCTTCCCTCTTCAATCCGGATGGTCCCGGGGACAAATACGTTCGCCACTGCTGTACACACGTGAGCTCACATCACTCCATTTACATGTAATTCAGTGGTATTCGTCAAATTTTCGTGTATCGACAAGTCTCAGGTCCGCGAGAGTCCTCCGGGAGGGTCGTCTTCGAGAGAGCTCCCCCTTACTGCCAGACCCAACGAGCGGTTTCGGCCGCCTGTAAGCGAGCTGTCGGCCGTGGTTAAAATCCACCTCTGCAAAGGACGAGCGAGGAGCCGC
The DNA here is from genome assembly GCF_000240725.1 of Microchloropsis gaditana. Lineage (NCBI taxonomy): Eukaryota > Eustigmatophyceae > Eustigmatales > Monodopsidaceae > Microchloropsis > Microchloropsis gaditana. The sequence continues at coordinate 17,916 of NW_005803414.1, forward strand.
CTGCATGGTATGAGACACATGAAAAAGCAATAGGACACCTGAATTCGAGACGACGCGGGCCTACCCCACGACAGACTCCCACTGTCGCCCGTCCCTGCTCACTGCCAGACGTATCGCTCCTCTCCGCTGCAACCTAGCCCTGATGCGACCCTCCACTCCCGGGCCTGCGCGGGTTCCCGAGGGGCACCCCGTTGAGGTCCTCCTCCTCGTCCACGGCCGGCAAGGAAGGTTCTCCCAGGAGAGGGGGGGGGTCTGGGAAGGGTCCATCCCCGCCTTGAACGTCGTCGACGTTGATGAGGCTTCGCTGCACAGAGGGGAGGGTGACAAGGGATGGGCACGGATGGTGAGAAAAGTTGCGGGGAGTGCCTCATCGTGAGGAGCGTACGGCCGCGGCGGTAATTGATCACATATATCAGGTGGACAAGGAGTCCCAAAGCTTTGTGGAAGCTTTGAGACAAGCCATCACCAGGATGAATGAGTACTTACACCTCGCAGGTGGGGCTTGAGGCCGATGTTCGGGATGGTCATGTCGTCCAGAAGAGCGCGGTGGGTGGGGTACCATACATCTTCGTGAAACGTGTTTGCTTTGACAACAGCCACCAGGGTGATAAAACTGATGAAAGGCAACACCCGAAGCATTCAGCCCTCGACTTTGGGCTGACCCTGTCTGTCCATTCATAGCAAGAGTAAGGTAAGCATGTCCTCATATTTGTGATGCCAGCAAGGCTTGTTTCTGACTTCAAGATTTTAACTGATGATACTCGGTAAATGCGCTCATCAACACACACCATATCATGATTTCCGAAGCGATGAAGAGAGTAACACATCCAGCTCGTATACTTCAATTTTGTGGCATGAAGATCCGTGTGGAAGGGAGGAGCCATCTGCATGATCGAGACTTGTCCGGTCATGAGGTCGTAACGAGTGAGGGGAAAGACGACACTTTCTTTTTCGCCGGAAAAAGGAAAAAAAAATATTTCGCGCAATTTTTACCTTGCATTGAAACCTCGGGTACCGAGGTGTCGATCGTGTCGAACACACTAGCATGCACTTGAGGACCTTTTCACATGGACGCGTGGTGGACTCGTGTCAAAAGAGGAGCTGGTCGGGTACCTGAGACCAAAATTTTGGGCTTTGCTTCCGGCCTTGGCTTGCCACCTCATAATCGTCGCTTGAGTCACCACCCCACGGAATGCTCGTCCTTATTCGCTTAAAGCGCGACTTCGACGTCCTCCCACGTGACCCTGCGCGAAGTAGACGCCAAACCCCGGAGACGTGCAGCACGACACGCTGATCATGCCCTCCCCGTGCGTAGCACTCTCTTATCTGTGCATGCTCTCGGTCCCTTCAACTGCCTTGGCTTCACTTGCACTGAAGGCCGCACGCATGGGCCCTCGGTTTTATTTCTCCGAACGCCGGGCATTCGAAAGAGGGAAGCCAATATTTGGTCCACGTGGGCACTGGCAAAATGCAAGCATTTATACCTGTGGCACCACGCACGGGCATGGAAATATGACAGGGCTGTTATCTAAATGCTGCAGAGGCACTTTTTGTGGAACGGAATAGTTCGGGCCCAGTATATGTTTCGTGTGTAATTTCAATACGCATTAGTTTTCGACCATCGAAACAGGGAAGCGAGTGGGCGCTTTCCGTGAGGTCATGGCGTCCATATCTTGCATTAGGCAGTCTCTAGAGCTTGAAAACTTTGAGCAAGGGGCTCTGGTAATAGATCGGGCCGCGACTACAAGCCCTGCCACGGTAAGCCTTGATATGAGGGTGTTGGAGCACAGAGCCGGGATGGCATCTATTTTGGGAAATTTTCAAGGAGTACCACACTCCTTGGATCCGCCCGGGTGTTTTTACGCGTGCTTGATTTCCTGGGTGAGGTGGATCATTCTCTGTTCTGTCATTACCCTGCGCCGCGTGGCAGACATTGGCTTTGACGCGACGAGTCCCCCACCTCCTTGCACCCAGATCTTGGATGACCTGTCGATCCCAGACGGGCTGGATCCACCACCTGTCGCGTACAAGGGCTGCGGAAACGACGGGTGTGCAGAAGTTGTGGACGCTAGCTTTCCTGCCTACGACCACCTCTGTTTTAGAGTTCATCGGAGCAGTCACAGCAGGAGTCCTGGCTTCGACCCCGCCTCGGAGAAAAGCCCCAGCCTTGTTCCCGGTGCCGCCACGGCGTCGGGGGTGGTGCGGGAGGTGGTTATAAGCCCGTGGAAACAGGGAGGTGGGGGCAGGAAGAGCCCGCACGTGGCGTCCCATGAGGAGATGCCCGTGGGGCGCAGGCTCTCAGTGACAGGCGAGCAGGGGGACGGCCCTGAAACTCCCTCTGACAGGCATGGCAAAGAGGACAAGGTAGCCTGCTTCCGTGCGACGAGCCAGGATCCAATGGAGACGTCCATAACCGGGGCCGCATGTCCACTGCGGAGCCAGCAGCCGCCTCTCCGGCAGCAGGGAGAGGAAGGGGGGAAGGAGGAGGAGGAAGGGCGAGGGGGTGCAGGCGAGGCGCGGTACGGGCAAAGGCCATCGCAGAGGCAGCACGGCCAGAGGGAAGGGGAGGAGGAGGAGGAGGAGGGAAGACGAGGAGACGCTCCGCGGCCGTTGCGGCAGGCGGATGGGGCCGCAGGAAAAGGGGAAGAGGAGGGTCGATTCAGGTCTCGACGGAGGTGCAGCGTCGCCTCCCCCCAGCCGGGAGGGAGGGAGGAAGGGAGAGAAGGGAAGAGAAG
>NW_005803413.1:0-418 GCF_000240725.1 Microchloropsis gaditana
GGAGCGGGCGGTTTTTCTTCGATCGCTCAGACTTTGGGTATGCTATCCACACAACGGTCGCTCTCCCCGCATGCCCACTCCCATCCACCCACTTTTTTGTCCTCGACCTCCCGCCCTCCCCCTCTGTCCTTAAAACTACAGCAGCGCGACCCCTTCAATGCCTACACGCAATTTGGCTGGGACAACAAGGAAGCCGGGGTCAACCTCCTCCTTTACCAACTCACGCAGGAAGAGCCCTACGCGTATGCCCTCAAAAGCCACCTGAATGGATGGGTGGACGGCGACCCTATCGCCCGTACCCCTGCGGGTCTGAGCTACGTTTCTCAATGGGGCAGCCTGCGTGTCGCAGGTGAGAGCCGCCGTCCCTCCTTCCCTCCTTCCCTCCTTCCCTCCTTCCCTCCTTCCCTCCTTCCCTCCT
>NW_005803413.1:428-8718 GCF_000240725.1 Microchloropsis gaditana
TCCGTGGTGGCAGCGAGGAGGGCGTCCACATAGTCCGCTGAGGAAGGGTAGGAAGTGGGGAGAATGACATGCCTAAGGAGGTAGAGAAGGAGGAAGAATAAAGAAAGGGCGGGTCGGAGAAGCGGAGGCTGGATGGAGGGATTAGACCCTCCCGGACAACATTGCGGGCTCCTCCTCCCTGTCTTTGAGGCCTCCCTCCATCCCTTCCTCACCGTAGAACCGGCCATCGGGCGCGCACAGCGGGGGTCATGAATTCCAGGCAGGTGGTACTCGCTCGGAAAAAAGCGGAGGAGGAAGGAGATAAGACAGAATACGGAGAGGAGAAGGAGGAAGAGGAGGAAGAGGAGGAAGAGGAAGAAGTAGCAGATGAGGGAGGAAGGAAAGCAGGAGGGGGACGGGCGCACGAGGAAGAGGGAGGAAAGGAGAAGACAGAAGGGGCCGAGATGGAGGAGGGGACGTTTGACTGCAGGACTCTCGAGCTTGGCGGGGACCTCGTCCCTGAGGCGACAGCTGAGGGCACAGCTCCGCCAGCCAACCTCTGAGGCGGCGAATGAGATGGGAGCGACTGTTTACCGTCAGCATCCTCCCTTCTCCCGTTCCCTTGTTTTTCTGTTTCTCCCCCTTTTCTTCCATCCGTTCCCCCTTCGATGTTCCATCCCAAACCCCTTCCCACAAACTTGCTCCGAATTCTGTGGGGCAGTACACTCCTGGTTCCCAAGACACTCCTTGTTCTGTCTCCTGCCGTGTCTATTCCCTCCCCCATTTCCCCTTCTTCGCGTCCTCCTATGGCTCTTTCTTCTTGGGGAAGATCTCTCTTGGGCATAACCACATCGCCAGAAGGGGGTCTCTGCATGACCGGCGAGACAAAGCGCGGCCGCGTTGTCCCTGTGCTTCCCTCTTCTGGAAATACTCTCAGGGGGGCCCGCGGCCTCAGAAAGCATCGCTGTATTCCCGTGAGAGAAGACATTGAGGTAGAGGGCAGAGGAGATACGGACGAGAGGTGCGTTGCAAAGGCATGTACCGGCACCCTTGTGGCGGTAAAATGACATGAGTCGGGAAGTTCACCGAACTGCCCCTGTCTTGCCGCACCATTTTCTTCCAAAACTTCCCCCACGGAAACCAGGAGCATGCCTTCCACCGTTATTTCGTCTCCCTCTGCCCAGTCTGCGACCTCGATCGGCTTCAGGAGCGCGGAGTGAATTGTCGCCTCCTGATATTTCAAGGCAGCGGAGGTTCGGGGCGATCGATCCCGTTGTAAAGTCAAGGAAATTAAAAGTCAGAGACACCATTTACCACCTCTATATCATTTAAGGACCTCACATAGGCACCATCGTGGAAAACCCGATGCGTCAGACACACGCGTTTGGGCTCTGTTGCACTCACCCCATTCTCGCTCTTGATGTGCACTTTACCAGAACTTCGATTCAGGAAGAGGAAGCCATCTTGCCATTTTTTTTGCCGTTGAGTAAGTCTCCTTGTATACAGGCAAGTTCGACGCTCCATGACCCGGGCTGTGCTGAGACTACCGGCATGAGTGGGGGGGGAGGGAGGGAGAAAGAAAGGCGGGATAAGAGTGAAGTAGTAACGGACACGTTCAAAAAGGGAGAGTAAGTTGGGAACTGCACGCATCTTCCATTATCGCAAATGAGTCTACTAGCGTTGTTAAAAATTCAAGAGAATGCATCGGGAAACAGCCTTCACTGCTCGACTATGTTCCTTCAAATATCCATTTTAAACTAAACCTCCCCCCGTAGAGACAAAGAGTCTTAGAGCGACTGAAGAGACTCTGCACGGATAATAACACGTCTTCCTTCTCCTTCCTCTCCCTTTTCTCTCCGTGGTTTGTCAGTGGACACATTCGTAGCCGGAAGCGTCTACACACATAGGGACGGCATTCCGTTGCCGAAGTCTCGACAATCCCACACAACTTACCTCGTAACATTCCGTGTCTGCTCAGAGATTTTAACCGGTCGAGATGAAAAGTGCACTTAAAAATAAATTGGACATCGACGGCTCGAGCTTAGCATTTCTGACAATTACTCTTTTGAGAGGTCTGTAAGCCGCACAACCAACTCCTTTATATGTCCTGTTTATCATCATGGTCAGCAGATCTTGTTTTCTTGACCAATAACGGTGCAGCTAATGACTCTGTGAACAACTGTCTTTATTACCGTAAGGTTATACTAGATCCTACCAGTGGCCAACAATTTTGATTTATAGGGAAGAAGGCCAGTATAGTGGTCGATCCTTGAGAAGAGTTCGTTTTTTTCACTTCTGCCGTTCACTTCTGTGCTTTTCAACCAGCATGCAGACACCATGGGAGACTTTAACCTCCGTTACCTTGGGGGAGATTCCTATGCAAAATGAAAGCTTGATAAGATTTAGCGCTCGAATATTAACATGCGATGATGTTGGTCTCGATTTTAAAACCTTATGTCGCGGTAAATCCAGGGCTTGTGGTTCGATCTCGAACATTTTCCACAACACATAAAATTTGAAACAACTGGGCGATAGAAAAGCAATCAGACCTTATTATCAATCAGTGTTGGACAGGGCTACACAGAACTTAAAAAAAAAACAGCGAGAAATGACTAAATTGACGGGAAGGTCTGCAGGAGATCGTTTCGAAGAGCAGAAGCAGGTGTGGCAGTCAATATGGCGTTCGAAAATACACATGAAAACATGAAAAAAATGCAGCCATATGAAAGACAAAAGGATACGGCATCTGAACTTTATGGATGAAGGCATGTGTCATAGTCAAAAGGCTTGATCTGACTTATTTGAGGGCTTGATACACCCCTTCTAGTAGTAACCAGCACTCGTCTATCGTGAAACAGGTTGAGATCGATGCAAGGCAAAGGACCTCACTGAAGAAGGGAAACAGGAAAGAGTGTCGTTACTAAATTGTACGAAAAGCTTTCTAACGGTGATTTTACGATGTCTGCTTGTGCAACGGACACTACGCAACACAATAATGTCTCATATCGGCTGACCATATCGAAGTGCCCACGTTAGGACCCTGGCTTCTGGTTCAAGCACCTTTCAAAAAGCTCGGGCATTGACGAGGGACCAGAATGATAAGCTCCGAGTTCATGGCCGATGTTTGATTAAGTGGTTGGATGAATCCATCATGATAACCAAGTGGGCTTGTAGATGGAGATCCGCATACCCTCAACAATTCTGATGACGGCGTGAGAACAAACGCACCCGCTATGCAACTGAATTTGGAATGTACTCTGACTTTCTGCTAACGCTTGAAATAAAGACGGTGTATAAGTCTCCCACTGGTGGAGGTAGAATCCTGTTCTGTGGAAGCGTAAAGGACTAGTCTGATGAAGTTTGAATTTATTAGTCTAAGCGTGAGCAAGACCATGACACTTCTTCTGCCACGCATGATGCGATCACCATACATGGCATTTAGCTGAATACTACAGAGCACAAACCATCTTCATTTGGAGTGACCACGTCTTTCTTTTTGCCGGTACATTTATCATCCACGATGCCCCTTGCCCTGATGATCACCCGTGTTTCCGTAAGCCTTACTCCATTTTCAATATTTATCCTGATGTAATCCCTTTGTATTATTGCAAGATTGAAATGACACCTCCTCAATCTTCAGCTATATCTCCTGGTTCTGTTCTCGTGTCCGATCACGTTGGGGTCAAGTAAAGAAATCGCCTCCTTACAATCATGGTCGGTGTCAGCTTCCATCCTTCGTGTTCCTCCTTACTTGAAATTCATTTGCTCGTACCGCCAGTATTGTATTTCAACGTCCTCTGTCTTTTTCCAATACACTGCCAATTTATCAATGTCGTTGATTTCTGGCTTTATGTTGTGCACACGGAAGAAGTCCTCGCAAGCTTTCTTGGCTGGAAAGCCAGTCCAGTCATCAAGAATCACATAGCCTCCCACACTGAGCTTGTCGTAGAGATGATAGAGCACGTCCACGGTAGACTCGTACATATCTCCATCCAGACGCATGACAGCAAGTCTCTTGATCCGAGAGGCTAAGGGAGGCATCGTCTCATTGAAAAACCCCTTAGCAAATACAACGTTCGGGTCCAATGCTCCAGCTTCTCGAAAGTTTTTGGCAACCTCTTCGTCGGCCACCTCAAGATAGGGCCTCATATTCCAATTCCGATCAGAGGGAATTAAATTCTTATCTCCGGGTGGCAGACCCTTAAAAGAGTCGCAGACATATGACATTCGACCGCCCTCATTGAGACTCCGCAGCACAGCACGCGCAAAAATGGATGATCCTCCCCGCCATACCCCGGTCTCTATATAGTCCCCTGGGATGTTTCTAGATACCACGTCCTCCAGCAAGAGCCTGACATTGTCAAGGCGGAGCTCGCCGGTCATGGTCACACCGAGGTAAGCCCAGTCCAGACCCTGTGCCCTCTTACCAGGCTGAAACGGACGCAAAACACCACCATATGACACACTTAGCTCTTCGGGCCCATACGCTAGTCCTGACACGTACCGCTTCATAAACTCAAGATAAGCAGCCCTGGCACGTGTCAATACGGATCGATCAGTGTCCGCGCTAACTTTGGAGTCCAAATAATTAAGTCTGAGGCTCAATTGCTCAATCCAAGACTCTGGTGGCGCCAAAAGCTTGGGGACCTGATGTATGCCGGAGGAAATAGCGTACCAAGGACGAAAAAGCTCGAAGCTATCGCCATAAGCTTCGGAGAAGGAATTCTCGTCAAAAGGGAATTCCTCGATCTCATTCGAAGGCTTTGGATCCTTAATAATGTTTGTTGAGGACGTCTTCCCGAAGAGTCGATAGCAAGCCATGAGCATCAAACCAGCAATAGCTGCCGACTTAAGTCCAAAAAGCCGACTGCTCTGACGGCGATGAGTCTTTTCCATGAAGGAATATCGTTATCAGGACACGAAGCTAATTCAACTGGTTTAAAAGTATGTGGTTATGGGAGTGTGCTCAATAAGTCTGCTGCGCTGCTCACATGGGGTTCTCAAATCGTGTGTAAGATAGGCGCCTTTCTACTACTTCCGGTTTCGTAAAATATTAAGCTGTTGGCGTGAACACCCTCAGAAAAGCCCCCACGAAAGCGATCTCATAAGATTTTGATCAACGTTGTTAGCCTCCTTATTCATCGGACTCCATAAAGGAGAAATCATCGCATTAACAAGGCCAGCCAAGGTAACGGCTTTCGGCATGGCATCAGAGTAACTGCCACTATTAGAGTTACTCCGCAAAGGCAGTGTAAAGTTGAATGTACACAAGAGGTTGTCGCAGTGAGGATAAATTACGATTTAAAAAAACATTCCCAAGCCGTGTAAGGGCCACAGAGCGCTCCTGGTGTGGTTCCAGAGGCCAAATGAGCAAGGACTTGGGGCTTGGCTGGGGCCCGTGGAGTCAGGGAGGTCAGAACAACCGTCGCTCAAAGGGCGTGTGAGCGCCTGAGTGCCTCGACTTACGTAGTTTACCGTGACTTCCGTCATATGGCATGGCTTCCGACTCATTGTTGCTGTAAAATCGAGTCTGTAAGCACATGTCCTCCCTCCATCGTGAGCAAGGCACAGTATTTCCACCTGATCACTTCACCCCCACCCAACCGTAGCCTTGACCCTTTCGGTGACTCGTCGAATCGATCCTTGATTCACCCCCAACCACTTTATACTGACGCAAAACCTAACTCATACTATCATTCTATCGTTCTTACTCTCTCAATGCATCCCGATTAGATCCATGCTCTCATTCGTCGTGTGCATCTGTGAATGGCTGTACAATGTAAGAAGCGTGATTTGGGTCTGGCACTCGGCCATCCGAGCGGGGCACTCGTGCGAACGCACTCGCACTCGCAAGTTTCGCACTCACTGGGGAGTCGGACCATTGCTTGGCTCCAATGCCTTTGACCTGATCGAATGTTGAAGGGATCCTACTGCATTGCTCTAATTTATGCTGCTGCATTCGATTGCCGGTAAGATGTGGGCTGGATCACTGCTTCCAAAAATGCCGTCCTGTTTTTTCCAGCTTATTTAGGAGCAAGGTCGCTCAGTTTAGCGAGGCTTGAAGCTTAGGAAGACCCACTGTCCGAGCGATTTCAATAATGATGCCATGGGTCAATCCGAGACGTTTATGACCGCACCGATCCACATGTAATCTGATCCCCATGTATCTGGGCATAATTTATCCGTTGTTATGGACTTGACCGTGCTGCCTGGTTGAGTCTCGTTCACTGCTTGCCTGTGTAGTGGAGGCCGTCACCAGCCCATAAAGAACAGTCCATCCCTCACACACGCCGTGTGAAAGGAAATCCGCACGATTTGCCCGCGATAGAGTTGTTGTCATCCTTTTCAATTTAGAAATTGTCCTCAATCGAGCGCTGCACAGGTTGTAACATTCTAATTTGTATGACTTACTTCTCTTGATGTACACAAAAAGTCTCCTGTGATCCTGTTAGGTTCTCATCATACATATGTATTTAGTCATTACATATTAACAGTACGACTCCTTCGACGCTTGCACGACATAGCAGGCACTTCTGTATGTACATGATATTGAAGCCACTAATTGCCCTTGTGGCATGGACAGCCTTTTCGGTCGTGGCAGCCGAGCAATGCGCGACTCCTCCCAAACTAAGGTAGGCCGCAGGAAGGAGTGAGGGAGGACGGAACAAGAAGGACAGGTGCTTGTGCATGTGTGTGTGGAAGTACTGAAAATGAAGGATGGTTTTCAATTTTCAGCTAATGATTTTATTTCACGCTCGGCGTGGATTGCATCACATAACAGGCGAGTGCAGGTCAACACTGAGGTGGGTGCTTCTTACCTTTGCCTTCCGCGTCTGCTCCCCCTCTCCTCTCCCTGTGTATATTCTCTCCTCTGTATTCATGTACCTGCAACTTTCTTCAGGTGAAACACATAGATTTGGGTGTGAGTGGAGGTTCAGGCCCTTCGATAGCGGCGAACGGGACAGATTTCTTCTTGATGCAATTCGCCATCGACCTCCCAGAGCCTGTCTATGATGTAAGTCAGGAGGAAGGAAAGGATGGAGAGAAGGACAAGGGAGAGGATGAGAGCGCCGTGCTGAGGTCGACTACGCGGGTAATACCTCCTAGGGCGGACGAAGTAGTGCATTAGAGAGGGACTTTTAGGTGGAAGGGGTCACCAAGAAGGAAACCACTGTGGGAAAGAATGGGGAAAAGATGTAGTCGAAGAAATTGAAGCACAGGGAGAAAAGAGGATGGGAAGGAAGGGACCCTTTTCCTTGTCCCACCACGCGTCCCGTCACCTACTGCGACTCAGGGTTGGAACATCACCTTGCGATTTGACAAGACCATCTTCATGATCCAGAACCTGGAGGCGGTGAGAAAGGGAGGAGGGAGGGAAGGAAGAGGAGGTGGACGGGAACAGGGTTTTTTGAATGGATCATTCTGCAATGATACTTGGAGAAGAGGTGTGTAAGTCACCTCCTTCCTTCCCTCCCTCCCTCCCTCGCTCCTGCCTTCTCTTTCCTCGCCTCCCCCCCCTTTCGTCAGGACCTGATCGAGCACAACGCGGACAACACCACCCTCATCTTCGGGCCCAAGGAGTGGAATCAAGACCTCAAACCGGGTTAGAGATGCCGGGGACGGGGGGAGAGGGAGGAAAAAGGGGGAGGAGTCTGCAAGCTGTTGGGAGGGTGGGGAATCGGTCTCAGACCTGTCATTTTCTGTGGATTATATCAGCACCAAGCGCTCCTCTATTTCTCCCCCGTGCTTTCTACCCTTCCACCCTCTTCTCCATTCTTACTCCACCCCCTCCCTCCACCCCTCCCTTCCTTTCCCCCTCAGGCTTTCAATGGCAAGCTTGGCAAGGCTCGTGTGCAGGCTCCCCCCTGCATGTCTTGGAGAGCTACCTCTCCTACGATCCCACCGCCCTTCCTCCCTCTCGTCCTCCCCCCCGCCCCCTCCACATGGAGCCTCCCGGTGTCACGGTGCACTTGCCCGTAGAGGGAGAGAAGTTCAACCTGGCGAAATCGTTGCAGTTCTCGATGCTCTTCTACGAAGCGCAACGGAGTGGACGCATGCCCAGGTCCTGGTTTCCCTCCCTTCCCTTCCATAGACCTGCACGCGACTTTGATCCTCCCTTTCCGTCTCGACATGGGCTTTTCCCTCCTTTCATTCTTGTCCCCGGAAACCAACATTCTTCCTTCCCTTATTTCTTAATCCCGTCGGCAGCAATAAACGCGTTTCGTGGCGCTTTGACAGCGGGCTGGACGATGGGAAAGATGTCGGACTGGACTTGACAGGCGGTAGGGAGGGAGGGAGGGAGGGAGGGAGG
>NW_005803413.1:8762-9036 GCF_000240725.1 Microchloropsis gaditana
TGCTCCTTGGCACCCCCTGAGAAGGAAGGAGAAGCAGAGAGCACGTACACGTCGCCGCGTAAAAAGCCTTCCGCGGAGGGCTGAGGAAGGAGGCGGAAGGGAAAAAAGATGGGAAGGAGGAAGGAAGGGAGGGAGGGGCCAAAGAAGGGGAGGGGGTAACGAAGGGAGGGGAAAGAGAGGGAAGTATTATGAACCGAGACAAAGGAAGAAATGAGAGGGCATAGCACCAGAAGGAGCGAGATGAGAGAGAAAGAGAAGGGGAATGAGTAAAAAG
>NW_005803413.1:12308-16242 GCF_000240725.1 Microchloropsis gaditana
CTGCACGGAATCGAGGTTGGGGCGGAGGAAGAGGTAGTGGAGCGGGCGGTGAAATGGGGAGCCGATATCAATCGGAAGGGAAGGAAAGGGAGAGGGCGGCCTCCTGAGGAAGCGATTGGAAAGAGAAGGGCGTGAGACCGGAACAGGGAGGAAAAGGGAGGGAAGAATTTGTAGGTTGGTAGCAAGTGGTTGAGGCATAGCTAAATAAGACGCGATAACATTAATGTGAAGAATGAATGGATTAATATGGCTACAGTAACGATAGGGTAAAGAAATAAACCATCGAGGCTTATGGCAACGCCACAAAATTTGAAGCACAAGGGCAGGGACCTCTGTCTCCTTGTGCTGTACATGCTTTCTTCCCTCCTCCTACTCCGCTGACGACCCTCTAAACTCCCATCCCTTCTCATTCGACCAGCCAGTCCCCAAGTTCCTGGACGTGTGAGCAGGGTACCGCACGCCGTACAATTTCTGACCACCTGGGAAGACACGAGGATGAGGGATGTAGGGACACGGGCCAAAGCGAGTGAGGATTCCACAAAAATTTAAAGCACCTCGTCTCGAGCGGTCTCTCGTACGTACATGCCAGGTTTGCTTCCACCTTCCCCTCCTCCCCCTCCCCCGCCAAGACCCTCTCCTCCCGGTCCCCCTTTCCTTCCCAGGACAGAGAGCATGACAAGGGCCTGCGCGTTCCCAACCAGCACCAGGTGACGTCGAGCACGCGTAATGGCAACGTTTAGTCTGAAACGAAGAAAACGGTGGGGTACAGATGGTACGGGTGCGTGAGTTCGAGGCACCCAGAAGGGAAGGAAGGGGGGTAAGAAGGAGAGGTACCGATTGGGGCTGTCGAGGAAGCCGAGGCCGCCGGTGCGGACGCAGGAGTATAGAATGACCTCCCGTTCGGCGCCTTGGAAAGCATCGACGGTCGAGACCTTGACATGGCTGGGGGGAGCACCGCGCCTCGAGGGGGGCAGGAGGTTTTTCTCCTGGGAGGGTAGGATGTAGAAAGTCAGGAACGAAGGGGGAAATAACGAGGACGGAGAAGGGGCGAGTGAAGGATCTTTTGGGTATAAAGGAAGCGGATTAGGAATGAAGGAAAGGTAGAGCTGAACCTTTTCCAAACTTTGACCAATCACTTATGTCCCACCTTCATCATTCGCATGATCAGAGTCGCTTGAGCTTTGTAAGGAACAATGATGCCTGTTGGAGGAAAGCAGGGAGAAAGGGAAAGAGTCAGAGACATCTGATGGCCAAGATAAGACAAACAAACAAAACGACCTCCCTAAAACTCATATATTGGGCGTCTGCAAGGTCCTGGTCCTGGCATGGAGCGAGTAAAAGCGCCTTGATTGCCACTCGTTGTAGAAAGGTACGACACGCACCAATGTCATCTGGTTCCAAGACTTTCCGCTGCCGCACGCCCTTCCTTTCTTCATTTCCCACCCCTTCCCCATCCATACGTCCTCCGTCCGGCTGTTCCTCCCACCCTTGTCGTGTCTGTACGGCTAGAAGCCATTGGAGTGCCTGCACAACGATAGCGGCCTCTGCGATGTTTTGGTAACTCTCACCACCAGCCTATGAATAGCAAGACGAGGGCGAAAAGGAGGAAAGTAAAGTATGAGGGGTGGGGAGTAGAAAACAAAACCGAAAGTGTGAGAGAGGAGGCAGGCATGGCGAGGAATGCGGCCCGAAGGTTCGAAGAGTGTCAATCCTCATCAAAGGACATAAAACTCCCAGCGTGGTAAGGGAATGACAGGTCGCGTCGTCCCATGGGCCCATACTCCCCGTGCTCGCACTGTCCTTCCCCTTCCTTCCCTCCCACCCTCCATCTCCCCTACCTGCTGCTCCGAGCCGTGGGGCACGTCAATCCAGACCAAAGGAGGCAAGCGGCCGACCACGGGGCCCCGATCTTCCCGGTTGATGCCGTCGCGAAGCTGGACAAGGAGGAAAAGGAAGAGAGGGTCAGGGAGGAAGGAGAAAAACGTAGTGCCTGGGCCAGGGAGCGTCCAGGATGTGCTTGAAAGGATCGACCTTTAGGAGAAAAACGAAATGGAAACGAACGAAAAAAGAAGCAAGGGAGGCAGGGAGATAGGAGGAGAAGGCGGGCCAATACCTGCCCCTGGTAGAAAAGGTCGGAGGCAAGTTTGCTCAGGGTGGGGTGACACCGGTATTGTGTGCGTAGCACTATTGGAGGCATCGAAGGGGACGACAAACGCTGGAAGAGAGGACGCACGAGGTGCGCACCGAGGGAGGGAGGGGCAGAGGAAGGGTTCGAGGTAGGCGGGGCGTCGCGGGCATGCATGTTGACCGGAGGAGGGAGCTGCTGGGGGTCTCCGACCTGTGGGAGGAGAGGGTAGGGCGGGCCCGACAGATTATTTGCCAACTCATTGCGCCTCCTAGGGTAGGGCGGGCCCGACAGATTATTTGCCAACTCATTGCGCCCCCTCGCCTTTCTTTCCCGTTTATTATCCCTGCCTACATTGTTCCTATTTCCCTCTTTTCCTTCCAGACACCGACCAGGATGAGGCGCGAGGCACCGCCAGCCGCCAGAAGAGGGAGGAGGGTCAAGGGCTCCATGAGCTGAGAGGCCTCGTCAATGATGACGAAAGGAAAACCTGGAGGTACACCCGAAGGAAGGAGGGAAGGAGGGAGAGGAAGACGGAAGAGAAACGAGGGACGGAGTGGTAGAATGCGTTGGACTCATGTTCGTGGAGGAAGTAGCACAGGAGGGCGGGAGGAGGGGTGAGGTAGTAGCAATGTGGCAAAAGCAACACACAGAAGAGAAGGTCACAGGAAAAGAGACAAGAAAGAGAAATTGGGGTAGGAGAGCGAATAAGGAAGCGAGGACCAGAGGGAAAGAGGGGGAAAGGGAAAGGAGGGGGGGCACACCTGCTCCTGTGGCTAGTACAGCTTGGTGGAGGGTGGGAAAGCAAGACGCAATGGTGGCACCGGCGATCCTTGCGGAGGCGAAGCGTTGGTTTTGCTGGGAAGGAGACTAGAGGGAATGAGGGAGGGAAAGAGGGACGGGAGGAGGACCAAGACCCGCCGGCATGAGTGCACATCAAAGGGCTTGCCAGTCAGTATGCGTCCCGGAGCCGGGAGGGGCAGGGACCGCATGGGGAGGGAAGGAGGGAAAGAGCAGTGAGCAATCAGTGCACCTGTTGGGAAGAGGGGACAGAGGAGGAAGCGGTAGCGGAGATAGAGGAGGCGGTGGAGTCTGACGCCGCGTAGAGGTATGGAAGGAGGGCAGGGTTCGAGCGCTGAGAAGAGCCGATGCGGGTGAGGCTCGTATACCTTGTCAGGAGGGGTAAGAAAAAGGAGAAAGTGAGCACAAGAAAGCGGAATAGGGAGTTAGAGGATTTAAAACAACCATGAGAGGAGAGAGAGAGAGGGAAAGAGTGAGAGGGAGGAAGACTGAAAGAGAAAGAGGGAGTGGGAATGAGAGAGAACGAGAGAGAAAGAGATAGACTTGGAGGAATGATGTAACAGTGGGATTAAGGTTGGGAAAGGGCCAAAAATGAAAGGAAAGAAGTGTTTCCGACCGAGCGGGTGCAAAGAGGAAGAGAGGGAAAGAACGAGGGAAGGAGGGAGGGAGGGATGTGGGAATGGGAGGAGGCAGGGGAAGTAAGGAAACGTACCCTTTCTCAAGAAGCTGCACGAGGATATTGTCCACCGCGACATTCGTGGCGCTCGCAATGAGGACCCGAAAGTCACTCTTCTTTCCCTCCCTCTCTCCATCCCGCCCTCCGTCCCTTCCTCCCTCCTCCCGCCGCCGCCAGCCCTTCATCAGCCCCCCCCGGCTCTCTCCTTCCAACTCCTCTTCCTCCTCTTTTCCCCCTCGGTCCAGGCGGAGGCGGTTGGAGAGTTGATCGAGGAGGAGGCACAGGGCCACCAGCATGTGACTCTTCCCGCTCCCAAAGACCCCGTGGACGAG
>NW_005803413.1:19981-20574 GCF_000240725.1 Microchloropsis gaditana
AAAATTTTTGGGTATGAAGAAGGAGAGGGGTTGACGTGGTGATACCTCTTCGGTCTCCTCCCTCCCATCCTGCCCTCTTCCAGGTCCTTCTCGCCTGCCGGCGGCGGGGGGACGCTGAGGGAATGTATCAGACGCTCAGAGTGCTGCGGACGAAGGGGTGGAAGTTGCGAGGGGAGAAGGGTCTGTATCAAGCGGCCTTGACCGCATGTTACTGCGAAGGAGACGATGAGATGGGGAGAGGGCTCAGGTGAGGTGGCGGATCGAGGAGAGAGGGAGGGAGAAAGGGAGGGAGAAAGGGAGGGAGAGGGGGAGAAATGCACGGAAGATGACATTGAGTAATGCTAAGTGGATCGTTGTGCTTTATGAATACTTTTTTCTCTGGCTGGATTTCCCGCCCCCAGTACGCCCTTTCGTGAGACTTATCTCGCCGGACTACGCGCTCTGTCTGTTCCCACGAAACGTCTTGCCGTCCTTGTTCGCACCCTGTTTTGTTTGTCTTCTTCGTGATACACGACCACGGAGTCCTTAAGCCCCTTAAAGAGCCAACCCCTCTCTGCTTCCCCTCCTGATCTCCTCCGGTCTCCCCTCCTCCC
>NW_005803412.1:0-1988 GCF_000240725.1 Microchloropsis gaditana
CCTCCCTCCCTCCCTCCCTCCTTCCCTCCCTCCTTTCCTTCCTTCCCCATCAGATGGACCACCACGGCAGCATTCCAGTATTCATCTCCAAAGTGGGTTCTCCTGCCTCCTTGGAGGCCTGCCTGGTAGGCGAGGTGGGAGATAGGGCGACTAAACTCTGCATGCAATGAGAGGAGGGTCTGAGGGTGGGGGTTGAAAATTTTGTGGTGGTGGAGGGGATGGTGAGGGGGAGGGAGGAGGAAGGGGAGGAGGAGGAAGAGGAGAAGGGAGAGAGGGAGCTGAGGAGGAAGGGAGGAGGAGGGGAAAATGGAGGAGGAAGAAGAGGAGGAGGAGGGAGAGGAGGAGCTGAGGAGGAAGGGAGGAGGAGGGAGAGGTGGCTTGCGGCTGGGTGCTTGGCGTAAATCTTGGGGTGGGAATACTCTCCCGCACCTTTCCAAAAAGAACCAAGAGCGAATTGAGCTGCGGTCTTCACCACGGCATGACGAGGGTATTAAGTGTCCATTCATGATCTTTTGCGTGCATTTATTTGTGTCTTTTTTCCCGTCCCTCCGACTTGGTCCGAGACTTTCCTCAGACTGGGCCCCCCATCTCCTCCGCCTTCATTGACTTCTTCTCATGGGGCATGCGCCGGGAGGAGGGTATCCATGTATAGTTCCAAACACTGTGTCAATCTCATTGGGGGCCGTTACTTGACACACTGTCGCCCTAAAGCCTGGAGGACAGTCCAATGTCTGGGGCTATCCCCTCTCCCTCCTTCCCCTCTCCGTCCCTACCTTCCCTTTGTCAACATCAGTATATACATGTGTAAGTCCATTTGTACACGACACGTTCCTCCCAAGACTTGCAAGCAACGTCAATCCCTCGATGCACCACGTCGCATCGCGACTGCCGCCTTGGGCGTTGGCATTGTGGTTTGTCCAAGGGGTGCATGAAGTTGACTTTAATTGCATGACCGTTGTCCATGACGCGGAGACGTACCTCCGTTAATGCTGATACTTTTTGCTATGCGAATGGGCGGGAAGCCACTGGAAACATGCGGGGATCATGCGGGCATGATGGACAACGTAGGACAGAGGACGTGTAGGGGAATGCACGGTCCTTGAATACGTAGTTTGGTATTGTTTTTTTCAAGTCACGACGCATTCGTGGTTTCAGAGTCGCGACGCCCTCGCCGTCCTCTTCAAGCAGTTCCGTTCCCCTACATTCTTTTTGTCACACTCACCCGTCGTCCACACACGTCCATTATGACAGAGACGAGCATTGTCAAGGGCGTGACAAGTCCGGGACTGCCCCAGGGTGTTGTGTGGAGGTTTCGTGACGCGGCCCCGGTGTTTTTATGGCGGAGGCCGGGCATGGGAGGGAGCAAGGAGGCAGACCCCAGCATGCTCATATATCAGGCCATCCGGGAAATATTGTCACCTCGCCCGTCTCCGGTACGTGGACGCTGGCGTGCTCTCCATATGCCTATGTGTGCGGGGGATGGTTCACAGTGGTAGGACCTTCTATTGCTCATTTGCGTCTCCCCCTCCCTCCTGTAATGTGTTGTGATCGTGCAGTCCATGGCGATACCTCCTCCGTTGGAGGTGTACCCACGTCCTCTACTTTCTACACACCGGGATCGACAGCCCTGTCCAATTACGTCGGGTGAGAACAGGAGGGAGGGAGGGAGGGAGGGATTGGCCTCGGGAAATGGTGATGTGTTGTCAAGATGTGTACGACGATATTTACATGATTACCACTGGGCTTGACAGGCCCGACGATCGCTTTCTCCGAGCTGAAGAGGATGGCCGGGTTCGCGGAGGGCCGGGGCGTGGGGAAGGCGGGAAGGAGGGAGGGAGGGAGGGGAGGCACAGGAGGAAGGAAGGAAGAAGAGGGGACGGCGTAGGGGAAGAGTTTGGGGAAGACCTGTTGTCTTCTCGGTTTGGAACGCCTTCACCGGATGTCTTTGTCCAGCAGGTAGGTAGGGAGGGAGGAGGGGACTTTGCAAG
>NW_005803412.1:4596-6433 GCF_000240725.1 Microchloropsis gaditana
GTGTGGAATAACGGCCGCTGTCGGCGGTGCTATGATGGATGCTCACAAGGTCCTTCTCGAAGGAAAACGTGGCTCCTCACTCAGATGAAGTGGGGGAATGGAAGGGGGATAATGTCTATGTATCTATACAGGTATGTTCACGCATGCACAGTCAGGCCTGGTATATGAGCGTGAGGTCAAGGAGGGAAGCCCCTATAAAAAAACACGTAGGAATAAAAAATGACCTCACAAGTGCCGACGGCGACCCGAAACACATGCAATACCTCGGACTTTGCAAGTGATTTGTGCAGGAATCTGGTTGTCAAAGGACCTCCAAAAACGCACAGCGGGGACCATGCGTTGGCCTGTCATCACGCATCGCGGTGGCAGTATGTAAGTATGTCCAAGACGATGAGTGAAGAAGGCCTGAAAGCCTAGGGTTGCATCCCCCAGGATCTAAATAATTAATTATTAAAAATTGAATTCTTCGGCTTTTCCTGGACGGGGTGAGGCGGGAATGGAAGGGCAAGATAACAGGCAGTATAGAGGGGCAGGGGAATGATAATGGTGGCGACACGGAGAAATGCAAATTCATGGAACGGGCTGGTGTGAAGGAATTTAATGTACAAGAGCTGGTTTGTCCCATTGGATGCCTATATACGTATGTACATTGCTTTCATTTTTCCTCGTCTCACACATCATTCTCTCCTTTTTCGAACGTTCAGTCCATTAAGCTTCCATTGAGAACACTTCGCCCCCGCCCATTTTCTCCTTATTTTCTTCTAATTACACATTTAAAACGCTTTGGACGTCACTGTGGGCAATTTAAGTGTATTGAACATCACTGTGGGCCTAAAAAACACTTATCATTATTATACTAGCTAGAGGTCCGCCTGCCCGTACAAGCTTCCTCTACGTGCGACGATGGGCTTTGTCCACTTCCTTGCGTGCCCCTCCCTCCTTTCTTTTCTCGCCGCAGCCCTTAATCGATTAACACCACACCCCCATCAGCCATCCTTATTTTCGTGTGCAAATGTTCTGATGGGCCTGTGCAAACATGTGGTTTTTCTCACACTGGGAGTAAATCCCCAGCCCTCTTAGTGCCAAAGCGCTCCACACCTTTAACATAACCAGAATTTTACCCGTTCCTTGACTGGGACGCACTTCACTGTTACGAATTGGATCAGGAGAGGAAGCTGGTGCGATCGAATGACTGCTTCGTGTGTCGAAAGTCGTCAAAATTAGAGTATTTTATCACATTTTTTGATGATCCGATCGCTTAAACCCCACCCAACGCGATCTTCCATCATTACCCCATGATTAAGCAACAACGCGTGTGGATGATTAAAATGCGGTATCTTTTTGAGGCATGGCGCTCAGAAACGTGTGCCCTCTCGGTTTTCGACGAGTCCGAGAGAAGATGAGATGGCTCGTTGGTCATGTCCTGCCACGAGTTGGAAAGATAAACGGGTCGATCCGTTGCATGCAACCTCCATCCTTTACTTCTTTTCGACACAAGAAATAAGAACAACGCTCGATTGCACTGACCAACTGCGATATTGTGGACGCCAAAACCCCACACTGGCATGTACTGACACCGGAGGCGCTTTTCTTGCCCACACAGTCCTTTCTCCTCCGCACTCAACTTCTCTCGCCTCCTCAAATTCCTAGGGGAGGTATGGCCGGTCCCTCGATACATCCTAATTTAGTCAATGCCAGCAATAAAGACGCCATCAACATTGAATGTAATGGACATGGAAAGGACACGAAGCAGAAAGTGGTCATCATCAAATTAGGCGGCTCTTCTATCACGGATAAGACGGGTTTCGAAGTGAGGAGGGAGGGAGGGACGGGGCGA
>NW_005803412.1:7171-9517 GCF_000240725.1 Microchloropsis gaditana
TGGAGAAGGAGGGAAGGAGGAAGACGATTGTCGTGTTGTTGTAATAAAATGGGATAGAGTGGAAGGTAGAGCAGGAAGGATGGAGGGAGCAAAAGCTGAGGAGGAAGGAAGAAGAAGGAGGAGGAGGAGGAGGAGGAGGAGGAGGGAGGAGGAGGAGGAGGAAGGGACCAACAAGAACAGCGGTGAGGCGTGCGGATGACCCGTGGGCAGAAAGCCTGGCATCGTGTCGCCTGCGATAAGCAGTTTGCTTTCTTCCCCGCCAAACCACACTTTGTCCTGTCGGGGATGGCAGGAGAGGTGGGAAGGTAAGATTGGATGTTCCAGGAGGTTGCGCGTCTCCATGTCTTGGACGAGGCCGTGGCCGTGGTCGGCCGAGCATGAGGCGAAATGGTGTGAATGAGAAAGAAAGAGGCCATCAAAACTGAGACGTGGCCTGGGTTTTCGCGGTTTTGTTCGTTGGGTCGAGTCCATCAGGGAGCCTGCGTGAGATCGGACGTGCGGCACCCAGACTCAAGCAGCCAAACCGCCGACAAAAGGCCGTGTACATCATTGCAGACGTGTACCAGCGGTCACAGACTTTTCCAAATCCATCTTTTGTCCTTAGTGCCGGTTTTTTCGCGGCAGGAAAGGCTCGGGGTAGTCATTTTTTGAACACATTCGAAGTGCCCCCTGAGTTGCAGTTGCTTGCTGGAGAGCGATCCGCCTATGGCAGGTTCACCACAACCACAGACAAGGCCCCGTAAGGCCGCATAGCTCCATAATACAACACGTCGTATAGTCAAAGGTATTTCGGGCTCGAAACAGCATCTCGAATATATGTAGGCTGAAAAAAGGCTGCCACGTACGTTGCATCGTTTCAAAGCGAACGACGGCGCATTTGACCACCCCAGAAAGGAAAAAAAAAGACGCTTATCGACCAAAACGTTTTCCAGGGCATGAAACCCTGAAAATTGAATCTTCTTGAAATATGTTACGCCCCTGCAATAAATGCTTTCATGGAAGAAGGCTCGTCGTGCCGTTGTACCTGTGTGTCATAGCAGGGTGCCACCGACGGGCCCGCGAAGGAGGTACTCAGAGGAGTTTGGAAAAATTGGAGTCGTGTAACCACACAAGCCGTCAATCAACCAGGCATAGACAACTTATACATAATGGTGGTAAAATAGATATTTGTTCTTCAACTAGCTTTAAAAAACCACATCAGCCTGCAATCACAACAGCATAATATTTCCTAGTAGCACGGGCAACGCCGAGCTGTCTGTTGCATACGGAAGCCATTTAAACCTTTATATCCCACGTTGGCTGCGAAAAGAAAGTCATGGTCCAACATACCCGAAAGAAGCACCACAATCATACCAAAACCCTGCGTCTGTGAGAGCTTTTGCTGGCACGTGGAGAACAAAAGCCGTAAAAAAAAAAAAACATTAAAACGGAAGACGTCGAAAACCTCATCCTGCGTGGGAGGAAACGGAGGGCCATCAAGCGCCCAAACCCCGGTATTGTTGTCCCCGCCTTCCCACTTCCCTGCTTCTTTCATCTGTCACAGAGAAAGGACGTGAAGGAAGGAAAACGATGCCAGGACGCCTTTAAATTGTGGCCGGCTCGTTCGGTGTCGATGTATGTGCATTTTACGACCGCGTTTTTTGTTGTGCTCCCTTTCATCTTCCTTTCAACCCTGTGGAGCCACTCTTCTCTGGGTTTCCCACACAGCACCCCAAAACTCTCTCAATCTCACGTTGCGATCCACTATTGCTCAGGGAGAAAGACTGTTTCTGCTGACTGTTCGCCTATTCTTGCCTCAAGAAAAGGTCAGTAAATTCCAAGTCACCAGGGAGGGGAAACAGCAAGTCCTGAGCTCCGCCATCGCGATGAGATGTCGCAGGGGACGACATCGTCTTGGTGTGAACTATGTACACTTTGATATCTACGCGTTGCCTTAAAATACTTGTCCTACCCAATCGGTGGACGCGGCCCCAGGGTCATGATACTGATTCATACCGCGCTTTTTCTTTCGCCCCGGTCCCTTTCCTTCCCTGCCACAGGCTTTGAGCATCCAGAAACCCGTGGTGCTTTCCTTCCTAGCCAATCATGCAACTCTTCATTCGGTCTAACAAGGCCACCTTCACGCTTAATGTCGCGCAGGGTGCCACGGTAGGTATCGTAGCTGTTCGCTTTCTTCGCGTTTTCTCCCCGCTTTCAAACTTGTATGAGGCTGGGTAGAAGGCTCGTTACACATTATTAACCCGTTTTCTTCTTTTCCTGAACTATTTTTTTTGGGGGGTGGTGTAACGAGGTGCATGAAGGTTTGCATGCTGGCTCCGCCCGCTTCGATGACCTTGGGTCCTCAAC
>NW_005803412.1:9608-11241 GCF_000240725.1 Microchloropsis gaditana
CAAGTGGCGCAAGAAGCGCATGCGCCGCCTTCGCCGCAAGCGCCGCAAAATGCGCATGCGTGCTCGTTAATTCATCGCAATGGATCTCCTTCCCTTTTTCCACTCCGAGCCTGGAGGGGCGTGATCGACTCAAAGCCAGGTGACGAGTCTCAAGGGTGCACGGAGGGAGTGACGTGATATTCTTGTGACGTGATATTCTTGGGCCTGCGCATGGCGGATGGGACGGAGCTGTCGATGTGTTGTTGCTTTCGTCTTTTCCTTGACGTGGTCATGGTGATTGGAGGGAGGGAAGGAGGGGATATGGAGGGAGGGATGGAGGAGCCTAGGTGTGTGAGTGAGGATGAAAGCAGGGAGAGGGGGAAGGAAAAGTGTCGGCGCAATACGGAAGAAATATCCGAGGCCACGATTCATTAATCCTTCACCTTTTTTGCAGCGCTTTTCTTGGGGGGTGTTTGGTTGGTTTATCTTTTAATTTTTCTTTTTCTTTTTAAAAAAATGATCTTCTTCCCCTCTGGATTGTGTTGTTGAGTTCTCACCCCGATGTTGTAACATTGTGGTCGTCGTTTTGAAATTCTACCTTTTCATTCGAGCAGCAGTACAAATGTACCTTCGAATAATTTCTTTCGTTCTTCACATTCAGTGCCAAAAAGAGAAGCGTCACACCCGCTTACCCCCTTGACGCTGTAAGCACGGCGGACAGGACCGATTTGATCATCCCCACATTGACTTGT
The DNA here is from genome assembly GCF_000240725.1 of Microchloropsis gaditana. Lineage (NCBI taxonomy): Eukaryota > Eustigmatophyceae > Eustigmatales > Monodopsidaceae > Microchloropsis > Microchloropsis gaditana. Next base: position 10,340 of record NW_005803412.1, read on the forward strand.
TTCCTCCACGCATCCGTGCACAGACTAGCAAGTACATTTTAATGGCTGTAGACGCTCTTTTGGGAGGAAAAATACCAGAGATCCATTTTTCGTGTTATTTTCCCCGCCCCATTCTGCTGCTTGAACGAACAAGGGGCGTATTGAAGACGTGGTGAATGTTGGGTCGAAAACCAAAGTTCAACCCCACCAGTCGGGGCCCCAAAATCACGTCTCTGTGCATCCTTGCCGCCAAAACAGTCCTTCGAGTCGAAAAAATCCACGTTAAAAACCAAAAACCAGGACGCAGATTGTGTGGAACGCTTAGGAAAGATCTTCCACAGGCCCGGGCTTTTCCTCCCTCCCTCCCCTTCTGTTTTTCCTTTTTTGCCATCTGCTCAATACGGTCTGATGGGAATGCCTCTAGGGTGTGTGGTGTACCCGTCTTTTTGCTTTGTCTGTGTCGTCTTGCGCTGTTGTGACGGTTTTATGGCTCCCCGTCCGCTTTGAGAGTCGAGGCAACAGCAACCTCCTCCCTGAGGTCTCTTTATGCTCCAATTCCGCCCTCCTTCCCTCCCTATCTCCCTCCTTTCTTCCCTCCTCCCCTACAGTTTCCATGGCCATGGCAGCTTGCTGCCTTCATCAAACCGTCCAGGACAATGAGGAGGAAGGGAATGAGTGGATCGTGGTCGGGCCGGGAGGCTGCGCTTCGGGAACTGGCGCGGCGCTCTTCCCTCCTCCTTCGACACCCTCAGCTCTCTCCCTTACGGACAACAGGGAGGACAATGGCGTGAACGACAAGAATGCAAAGGAGGGAAGAGCGCAGAAGGGGAGTGAAAGGTATGAGGGGTCTAAAACGTGTATGGTCCCCTATATATCCTATATTCCTCCCCCCTCGCCTTTTTCCTCCTTCCCTCCCTCCCGCC
>NW_005803412.1:11267-11890 GCF_000240725.1 Microchloropsis gaditana
GGGAAAGGAGGGAAAGAAGACGATACGCACGTCATTGGCGTTTTAAAAAGCAATATGGAAGAAAAAGTAAAGGTAGTTTGAACGGATCATAGCGCTCGTGATGTTGAAGCTTTTTGGAGCGTACTGGTTGACTGTCGAGGCGAATTTTTTTCTTTTTAACATTATTCTAGTCGACGATTAATCGACCTTAAGTCTTGTTCGACCAGCTTGTGGGAACGTTTCGCTTCGAGCGATGTGCCCGGAGGCGTCGGTTAAATTTTGAACTTTTCCCGAATTTACCCCGATTTCACCCCGAATTTTCTCGGGCTTTTCTCGATTTTTCACAAGCTCTCCCCTACTCTATCTCTCTCCCTTCCTCCTCATAGTCTTCCCCTCTTTACACTAAGCTCAAAAGGTGGCAGCAGCATCCAAGCACTCACCTCCCTCCCTCCCTCCCTCCTTCCCTTCCTCCCTCCCTTAACCTCTCCGGTACCTCCCCTCCCAGGGCCGTCAACCCCTCCCTGACCATCTTAATCTCCCATCGCTCCATCATCATCACCCTTTCTTCAGCCCTCGCCGCCACGAGTTCCCGGAACGCAGCATCACCCCGAAAGACTCCTCCCTCCCTCCCTCCCTCCCTCCCT
>NW_005803412.1:14642-16593 GCF_000240725.1 Microchloropsis gaditana
CCCTCGCCCTTTTTTCGCTGAGATTCGTTCCAGATGCTCATTCCTTTTTTCACGTTTTATATTTATGGATATATTTACGTTTTGGGGCGGCTCTTCATCACGTATGTATCAATCCGCAAAGCCCCACGTCCCTCGACGTTGATTTTGTGGTTTCTTTATACACCCTGAATGAAGATCGACAGGTGCATTCGATTCCGATGCGCTTTTTCAGACAACGTTTTGGTCTATCCACAATATGGACGAAACACTTCCGCTTTCGACGCATTTTTCCGATGGATGGCGCTGCCGATATTCGCCGAGGCAACAATTCATTGCCACATGGATCCATCCCCGCCCTTTCTCAGGCATCGTTACTCCATCTTCAAGTCCTCCCTCCCTCCTTTCCTCCCTACCTACCTTCCTACCTCCCTCCCTCCGTCCTACCTGTGGTAGGGCCCTCCATATTCACCACAACAGGCAGGCAGGGGGCGTCGACCTCGTACACAGAGGGCGGCTTTTAGGAAGCCTCGGGGGGTCGTACATTCCTAGACACGTCCAGAAAAATGCCATAACAGAGACGCGGATGGAAGGAACAGATGAAATGTGCTTTGTGTAGGGGAGAAAGTGGTCGTGGCAATATATATATTTGTATAAAGATCGAAAAGAGGGACCGCGCCGGAGGGAGAAGGACGAATCAATCCAATGCGTTCCCACATCTCCCTCCGGCTTTACTATGATACGAGCACAAAATCCTCTGTGCACAATGAAACGCAGCACGTGCCACTCCACAGGGAAAATGGCGTTTTAAGACAACATCTCCACAGACCGACGTACCTCACTGTACCGCATCGAAGGCTGAGCCCCCAGGGCTTTTCTCTGCCTCCACCACCAGGACCTCCCGTCCCGCCCTAGGCATGACGGATCATGCGATGTGTTCAGAGGGAAATGTGGATGAATCTGTGGGGCGGGGCGCGGGGCAATCATCTGAGAAAGCTCGAGACGACACTGTCTTCAACCTCCCCACCTCTCCCCCTTTGTCCTGACCTCCAAAATAAATCTACACCATTCTCTCCCTGTAATTCTCACCTCGCCAATGCCCGGACGATGGCCAGTCCTACAGCTCCAGCGCCGCATACCAAAACGTCCACGTCGAAGGAGGAATGGGATGAAAAACTCATCACAAATCGTGTAGCAATAGAGCAAGCGAGTCTGTGCCTGTAAGGAGTTGTCGGAAGACTTAAACAACGCAATACTGAAAGCTTACTCGCATGGTGCCAAAATTTCGTGGCCGAAAGTGTGAAGGTTTGAAAATATTGCACAACGTGAGAAGAAATATTCCGTGACAATAAAGCACATTTAGTAAAAGTCTGGACAAACGAGAAACTTTCTCGGTGCTTCAACCGAGACTCGTCTTAAACGATAATATTGCACTTTGCAACCAATGAGGGTTGGGCAAAATCAGCGTCCAAGACCTTGTAATATGAGTGACATGCCATACCTTTTAGACGGGCGATACCTGGGGCAAGTGGCTTTTTTTGTGTGGTTTATCGATCGCATTTCGGACTACCACAGACCTCCCTCTCTCCCTCCCTTGAAGTTCGCCTCCTCGGACCCGCCTACCCCCCTTCATACGGCACAACACATGATAATATTACCATTTCGAAAGGAAATGAGAGTCTGGTACTACTCAACGAACGCGGGAAGGGCTCTTGTCGTACCAATACAACAGGGATTCCTCCTGATTGTCGTCGACACCGTCATTCCTCCGCTTCCTCCCTACCTCCCTCCCTGCCTCCCTCCCTCCCTTACTCTCTTGCTCTTGTGAATGCTTCCTGTACGAGTTCACGCTGAAGTGCTTAAGATTTGGACGGCATATAAATGCAAACACTTTAATTTTACTTGGTATGCTAACGATGTCGATGGGATTGTCTGTCGTACCGCAGCCGGGCTTGGACCATGCCCTCCCTCCCTC
>NW_005803412.1:20324-20552 GCF_000240725.1 Microchloropsis gaditana
TCTCTCTCGCTTGGTTTCGGCGGGAATGAAGGAGCAGCCGCAGGTTAAGGTGTGGCAGCTGTCGACGGCAGATTACGAGTTGGAAATCCTCGCACATTATCAGGTAGGGAGGGAAGGGGGAATGGGAGAGAGGGAGGGAGGGAGAGGCGGAGGGAGAGGCGTTTCATCTTTCAACACTCACCATCCTTCTGCCGCAGGAGGAATTAAGGATTCGGCCGTCGCGGGTCA
>NW_005803411.1:0-6366 GCF_000240725.1 Microchloropsis gaditana
ATTCCCTCCCAGCACTCTCCTCGCTAACCGGATACCTTCGGGGGGGGGGGCAGGGGCCGCATGCCTCCACCTCACTGTCCACTATTCTCTTCGCTTCCCTCTCACATCCTCCCGCTTCGCCTTTTCCCCTCCACACCGGCTCTCTGGTTCCTTTTTTCCTCTCCTTGTCTTCAAAACCTCGCCTCGGGCATCGTCCCTCCTCCTCCGTCCCGTCCCATTCCTCTTCTTCCTTCTCCTCGACCGAATCCTCCTCTTCCTCTCTGTCCGGCGACAACGACAAGATACCATTGCGCACATGCTCTACAAAATCTTCGCTTGAATCTTGAAGCATACTTCTATGCTGCTCTCCAGGCCTATAAGAGTCTCCGTCCCGCCCATCTCCCTCTTTCCCGTCCATTCCATTCCTAAGCTGCCCCCTCCCCCTTTCCGCCAAGCCGTGTCCCTTGGAGTCTTCGCCTTGATAGACGAGGCGATGTGCACACTGCGCGCATCTTGCTTCCACCCGAGACATGGGTCTGTGCGAAGCGTCGTAGCCGTGGTCAAGGGGTCGAAATCGCTTTGCCGAGAAGAGATGTGGGTCGGACATCTCCGGGAGGCTGCCATCAGGCTGAAAAGTTCTGCGCGGCCTCCTATCAGTGTACGGGCGACGACGGCTGTGATCATCGTTCTTGTCGCCAGTGATCTCCCTTTCGCTCGTGCCGGCAGGGCTTGGGCTAGACGGATGTGCGGGAAAAGATGCCACCGGCGGGCCTGATGGACGATGCATGGGGAGACCCTGTCGGCCAACTTATGGTCACACGCCACCCCTTCCCCTGCACCTATCCAGAAATATGCCATGATGAATCGTGAGTTTTGAGCGGCAGTCAGAATGCGGGTCACTAGCACAATCATTTCCACTGTTTTTGGACTCGCCCTCTGACTGCAACCCATACCCTTCTCACACGGGCCGTCGCTGTTATCGCATGACCTCCTGCCTACGTGCTAAGCTGACGGTGGCGTGGAGAGTTATCTCTTAAGGACGCGATGTGTCCGCCCTAGCAGGTACATATTTGCCTTGAAAGACCGGCCTGCGCGTACGACAGAGCATGTTGAGGCACGCGTTTGGATTTACAATGTCTTCTTATACGTAGAGGACTGGCGGGCACCCCGACGTCGCAACACGTTTTTCTGTGACCTTCTCCTCACCAACCGGGCAGGCAATTGATTTACAGGCTTGATTCGCTCATGCGACGCGTTTTAAATTATCGACATCATCTATTTTATTCCTTTCTCTTACTTTTTTTCTCTCCCGTAAGCCCGAAAGGTATGGTGCGCCTTCCCACGATCGTAGCGGTAGCCTGTCTCCTCCAAGGTATTGCCGCCTTTGTCACCCCGCGACCCGTACTTTTGAGCCCAGCGAGGCCCTCAATGGTGAGTGGGGTATACAAATGCTTTCAAACGTAATTGCCGTGCAGCTTTCGGTCGTTCTTCCTCTGGTTAGACGCACATAGCCTCTGAGTCCACGCTGTGGAACAAGAGCTCTGACTCCTCGTGATCCCGCTCTTTAACCCATTTTCTCGGTACTGCCTCCAGCGCGTCAATCCCCTCATGATGTCCAAGGATCTCGTCGGATTTGGGGACGACTTGGACGGGTCCACGTGCCGCATTGGCATCGTGAAGACACGCTGGAATCCCGAGATTGTCGATTCCCTCTATGAAGGCGTCCGCGCCGCTTTGAACGAGACTGGCGTCAAGGACGAAAATGTCTACGACACTACCGTGCCAGGGTCTTTTGAATTGCCCTTGGCGGCCCGGTTTTTGGCACTGTCGAGGCAGTGCGACGTGGTGATCACGATCGGATGTTTGATCAAGGGGGAGACAATGCATTTCGAGTACATCGCCGAGGCTGTCACCAAAGGGTTGATGGATGTAAGTCACGCCCAATGCTGCGCTAGTCAAGAACGTGTTTAGGGTCATCTGGTCCGACCTCGACCTTCTCTCATCGGTCCTACGCCTCTATTTCACAGATTCAACTGCAAACGACCATTCCTGTCATTTTTGGCGTGCTTACGGTGCTTACAGAGGAGCAGGCCGTTGCACGTTCGAAGGGGGAAAACAATCACGGCATTTCGTGGGGGAAGACCGCAGTGGAAATGGCGCTGTTGCGCAATGCAGCTTTAGCCAAGGGACCGAATAGGGTAAGAGCCAACGAGTGCTGGGAAAGCTGGCATTAATGTCATTCATCCATGCTTCGCGTGGCATTTATTGATGCATTTGGAATACACGTGTGACTGCAATGTTTTCGATGGCATTCATTGCGTCAGAGCACGCGTCTGACTCTCATATGCCTTCCTACCAGGCGACACTACCTTTGACAGAGAAGCTGGAGGACACGCCGGAGGAGAAGAAGCAGTCCAAACAATTTGGCTTTTGAACATGGTTTCATTTAGCCTTTGCAGTCATACCTGCTCCGCATGGTGGGATTCTCATAGCGTAGAGTCGTTGCAAACGGCGGAAAGAAAGTTCTAGCTCATCAAATGTATGTGTACATGCACACGGATTGCGAGAAACATAAAAGAAAGCCCTGCTTAGTTTGAAAGATAAAGCTGTGTCAATGTCCTGCCAACCTTTTGCTTTCGTTGCGCAGGGTTCAAACTGTTGGATGTAGTTAGATAGGGCTTGGGCTGCTGTTGGGGCAAGCACCTCCATTGTTGGCGATAGTCCTCGTTTAACGTCTCGAATATAGCTTTGCAAAGACCTATCAATCTCGCCCTTCTTGACCGCTCGCGTCTCCTGCGATGTGATGTGACTGACGACATGCCTGTCTACGTTCCCGTCTCTGCTATGGGAGCTCTGCAAGCAAGAATAAAACATGGGAAAAATCTCACTCATGTCTTTCGCCAGCTGGTCACGTAGATGGAAAAAAGATTGTGCGTGACTACCTGCCCATTATGGGTTGTGCTCTACCTTGGATGGTGAAAAAGCGCCTTTTGTGGGGAGTTGAAATAACCTCCTCCCCCTGTGCCAGGTAATGTGAAGGCCTCAGCACGAAGCATAGGCGAGCACCTTTTTTTTTATATTTCTGTATGGACTATTGAATTCAGGACTAAGGCGTGTCGTTTTTCACATGTTGAGCAGGCATATCACTGATATGTCACTTGTGCGACGGCGAGTGGTGGTATCAGGTATAGGGATTATAAGCCCGCTGGGGATAGGTAGGAAGGCAACATGGGATGCCCTGCTAGCCGGTCGAATCGGGGTCCGTGCATTGGACGCAGAGAAGGACAAAATACCTGAATTGCCTGCATTACCAGCTCGGGTGAGTGTCGAGTGAAAGAATGGGTGGTCTGCGACCAGAGTTTTTATTTTCTAGGAGCGGACGCAAACGCTCTGAACTCGGGGAGGGGCTTTTTACTATCCCCGACACGTTTCGTGACACCTCTTTATTCACACATATGTCGTGGGGCACATCTCTTCAGATTGCTGCCACGGTCGATCAAGCACAGGTCAGGCCTCCTCCCGGAGAGGAGGGCAATTGGCCTCGCCTCTCCCCTTTCATCCGGTACGCCCTCCTAGCCGCCGAGGAGGCTTTACATCACGCCCAGTGGCATCCGCGCACTTCGCATGACAAGGAACGCACTGGAGTATATATTGGCACGGGAATCGGATGTCTGGAAGAGATTGTGGAGGCGCAGCGTGTCATGGCATCAGGAGGGGGGATCCGCCGTGTGAGTCCTCATTTCGTCCCTAAAATTCTGGGTAATCTGGCCACGGGAAATGTCAGCATTCGGCATGGCTTGCAGGGGCCGAATCATGCATCCATCACTGCCTGCGCCAGTGGAGCCCACGCGATCGGGGATGCCTTCCGGCTCGTCCAATACGGGGACGCGGATGTGATGGTGGCGGGGGGGACGGAAGCCTGTATCAACGCCCTCTGTCTGGGAGGGTTCTCAAGACTCCGTGCATTGAGCACCCGGTACAACGACGAGCCAGAGCGGGCATCCCGGCCTTTCGACGCCGACAGGGACGGATTTGTGGTGGGAGAAGGGGCGGCCGTGCTCGTTTTGGAAGAGAGGGAGCATGCTCTGGCCAGGGGTGTGAAGCCGTTGGCGGAAATCGTCGGTTATGGAATGGCAGGGGACGCACACCACATCACGGCACCTTCCCCGGACGGCGGGGGCGCCTTTCGCGCAATGCGAGCTGCGTTGGGCAGCGCCAAGGAGGTGGGCGGGGTGCGATTGTGGGAGGTCGGTCATGTGAACGCGCACGCGACCTCGACGCCCGTGGGGGATGTGATCGAGGGGCAGGCCTTGCAACGTCTCTGGGAGGAGCACTGCAGGCAAGATAAGAGGGGCGCGGGGAGGAATGCCAGGATGGACGTGTCGGCGACGAAGGGGGCGACGGGGCACTTGCTAGGCGCTGCGGGGGCGTTGGAGTCGGCCTTCACGGTGCTGGCTTTGCGGGACGGCGTGGTTCCAGGGACCGCGAATTTAGAAAGGTAAGAGGGGGAGGATAGAGGTCAGAGATTCTTTTTTAAGGATCGGGACGGGAGAAAAGCGGAAAACTGAGAGAGGTACTTCGTCAAGACATTCGAGAGAGATGTATCAAGACGCCAGGGTGCCGTTTTTTTTTACACCATTGCTTGGCTGCTCCCCCCTTGACCATGCAGGCCTGACAGCGTCGCCAAAGCCTGGGACTTCCAAATCGTCGGACAGAGCCCACAGAGCCCCCATCTTCTGCGGCCCGACATGGAGTACGCCCTCTCTAATTCCTTTGGCTTCGGCGGGGTCAATGTGTCCTTGCTTTTCCGCCGCTGTACATAGGAGGAGCCTGTGTTTTAAAATTTACCCGTCATTGACGAGAACACGTGGCACAATAAAAAGCAAATTAAACTTACATTGTACATGTTATTGTTTCATGCTTTTCCGGTTGTACGTACTTTTAAAGGGCTCCAACCTGCTTAAGCATCGCCGAGTGGGATGGACAGGGATCAGCCTCTCCGCGTCCAACAGCTTCCTCGGATAGCTTCCAAAAGAAACCATTGCGCCATGGGAATTCCTTCACCGCCGTCGGGAAATGGGCAACGGACCGCGCATAGGCACACAATCGGTCTTCCACCCCGTCTTGAAACGTCACCTTCGCGTGTCGTTCCAAGGCTTTTTTCAGCTCTTGGATCAGTGCCACCACGTCTTCCCGGTGCGACTTCTCCACCTCGCCCACTGTGATCCCTCCGTGCACACTCCCTACCAGCATGAATGCCGAGATCCACATGAGCTTTTCAAACATGGCGGCTTGAAAGCGCCCCTTATCCAATATGTGGCATTTCAACCCCGCCTTCGTAAGCGTCTCCTCAAAGTCTGTTGCCCATTCCCCGTACACAGCGGTCAAACCGTTCGGGTTCAAATCGGTCACACCATCAGTAGGCACGTCCCCTTTCCTGGCTACAGCGAAATACACGAGCGCTTGAGTGTTGTCCTCGAGGCCATACGTTTTCAAAAAAGGACCTAGCATCCCGTTCTGTAGAAAAACCAAGTCTTTCCGACGGGCCTCAGGGGTTTTCTCAACAACGGCCGCGAGGTCATCGTTACGCGTAGCCACATAAATCGGACCTGTCCCTTCGATAGGAACAGGGTCATTGCGCCCAACCATAACAGTGCTGGACCCCAGCATTTTTCCAAGAGCCTCCCCAACTCGCCCTTTCCCAACGACAACGTGTTGTGTCGTCGCTGTCATGAGAACAGTAGACTCTCGAGCCTTGCAAGAGGGTACCCAGGACCTTGGAATGACAAAACCTTGTACAAATGCCGGAAGCTGCAGGATAAAAAGGATGACAAATCGAAAGATGTTAACCATTCTTTCGAAGAGTCACGACGCAGTGAGAATACCTGTATGTAAGGCGGTGTGATTTTAGTCAGTCCATCCTCCCAAAAAGCAAGCTTTCCGAAATAACGTGAGGGCTCCTTTTAAAGCATTGCGCAACTTCGGGCAAAAAATCTGATATTGAGAGGGAGTCTTCTCGTGAGGAACGTTTATTTTCTAGCATATTTCCTGAGGGAGGAGGTTAATGCGGAGCCCGCCTTTCTGAGAGTGCATGAACAAATCGTTTACTGCGAACTAAAGGATCACACCACATGCTCTTGATGATGGACAACAATGGACACACATTTTTTCCACTGGCCTCGAATTCTTTTCATTCGGGAGGTTGACACAAAGAATACCCATGCTATGTCAAATATGCAAGTCGGAATATAGTCGATCCAAAAGACCATCAAGGGATAGGTCAAAGAGAAGTAAAAGCGTTGGCAAATGCGTGCTCAGGACGTCTGGAAATAATTCTATACTCGCTTGCACGGGAAGCGGATGATGCCTCACTTACTGGGGGGGGGG